>NC_056743.1:1351292334-1351464834 GCF_019279795.1 Protopterus annectens | reverse complement strand
CGTCAATGGCACCTTGTGGGTATCCCCGGTTAATAAATAAATCTTTTAGGAAGGCACATTCTGCTGTGAAATCTAGTAAATCACTACACATCCTTACTGCCCTCACCAGTTGCCCTTTCACGATAGCTCTCTTTAATTTAAAAGGATGGGAACTGGTGTAGTGCAGGAAGGAGTTCACATATGTGTCCTTCCTAAAAATAGTAGATTTAAATTTAGAAATAGATCGATCTTTTGTCAATTTGACATCAAGATGGTCGATCTCTTCACTGGCAAATCGATGTGTAAATTTCAAAAAGGATGTCGTTTGGTTGAGATAGTCAACAAATGATTGTGCTAACAATGCATCCCCCTTAAAAAGTATAAAAACATCATCAAGAAACCGGGTGTAGTAGCAGATTTTCTCTTTCCAAACTGGGTGGTTGAAAACAAAATGTTTTTCCCAGTAGGCCATAAACATGTTCGCTACACTAGCCCCGCAAGGGGAACCCATTGCTACCCCCTGTTTTTGGATATAGAACTCCTTCTCAAAAATGAAGAAATTAGAGGACAACACAATATCGAGTAATTCTGTGACGTTGTCATTTTCTGTTCTTGGTGCCTCTAGTTCGTGTAAAAGCAACCCCACCCATTCAGTAGCCTCTTGGTGGGGAATGGAGGTATACAAATCGACAATGTCAATTGTAAGGTAGTTGTGGGAGCTGTCAAAACCCATACTATTGATGTTCGATAAAAAAGACCAGGAGTCTTTGCAAATACTTGGAATCAACTTCAAGTATTTAGAGAGCACAAAGTCTATGTATTTTGAACAAGGGTAAGAGATCGAAGACCTCCCGTCAACTAATGCTCTCATAGGCGGGTCCCCAAGGTTTTTGTGGACCTTGGGTATTCCGAACATGACTGGAACCCTAGGGTGCGTAATGTCAATATATTTGAAAGTATCCGAGTCAATTCTCCCATCAATAAATAGGTCCCTATAATAACCTCTAAGTCTATTAATGCAGCCATTCATTTCATTAAGTGAAGAAGTTTCGTATGCTGGAGAGTCAAGAACAGAGAGCATTCTTTCAGTATATTGAGTTTTTTCAAATATAACTAGCCCTCCCCCTTTGTCAGGTTTAATGACCCTGACAGAAGAGTCGCGTAAACGATTAAGGGCTGACAACTGTTCTCTTGTTATATTGAATTTATTTGCAGTTGACAGGTAGGTTTTGTCCATGTATCTAATGTCAAGTTCACATGCACTTTCAAACATACGTAACGCAACATGTAAAGGAGGGTTAAAAGAACTTGGTAATTTTAAACAGTAAAGCTGCCTGTGGAATCGTTAAAAAGAAGTTTTAAGTTAAGTTTTCGGACATAACATTTCAAGTCAATCAGTAACTTGGCTACATCACACCGCTTAGATGGGACAAATGTGTTACCTAAAGCCAGGAGCTCAACTAATTCAGGTTCCAATATTAGGGAAGAAAAATTATAAATGGTGAAATCTCCCTTTTCATTATGTAAAATGGTGGGGAGATCACTACAAGATGCACGTATATCAGATGGAATTAACGATTCCAATTCTTGTTCCCCCTCTTGTGTTCTTGGTTGTGTCTCACACATTTCCTCAAATAAATGAATAATGGGGCTTATTGCTGGAATAAAGACATTAGACCTCTTTAAAGTTATGCCTCTATCAACCCCCAAGCGGGAATTATTGGAGTTTTTGGAAAAAAACAGCTTGAGATTTAAAAGTCTAGTGTACATTTTCAAATTGAGTAGAACTTTAGCTATATCATACCTAAAATTAGGAACAAATTTAAAGCCCTTTTTGAATAATGTCAAATGATCGTTTTGTAACTGTAATGTTGTGTAGCTATGAATCAACATGTTGTAATACTTAATACATTTGTATTCAATACCCTTGTTCGTTTCCTCTTCAATGTCACTCAAAATAAATTCATTTGAGTCAAATTTTTCACCAAAATCAAAATTAAATACATCACAAGAGCTTGCGGAAAAAGCATCATCATTGATCTCATTTATGCTATCCAAATTGATATATTCAGCCACAAATTCACTACCATAGTCAGATTCATGTGAATCATTGAAAACAACATAAGTTCCAATATTAATAAAATCTATATCGGCTTCTACATCGAGTTTAATTGATCCTGTTGTTTCTTTGTGACCATCTCCGCCGGGCAGGCGACCTCTGTTGCTTCTCTCTGTATTGTTCCTGTTGGTACACTACCCTGTTGTGCTCCCGAATTCTCTCTGAGCGTTGAACAGGGAGGTTCTCTAAAAAAGGTTCATTCTCCATATCACTACATTCATTTATTTGAAAATTGTTGTCAGCCACTGCCCTGTGGTTGATTGGCCCTTGTTGGTCAAATGAATTATGGTCAAAGGCTTAATTTCTTTTGTTGGCCGATCTAAGCCTTTCAATACTATTTTTATATTCTCTAAAATGTGCAAATTCCTTTTTACCAGCATAATCCCTACTGTCCCTATTTAGTTTTTCAGACTTAAGGGCTAACCCCCTTTTTAAATATGCATCAATGTCCGAGTATATTAACTCAAGTTTACTCTTCTTCAACTCAAATAGTAAATCATTTGTTATGCTCTTATTAATCTGATCAAGTTCTTTTTTGAGCAATTCAATAACTCGGTTATTGTTACGGACAATAATGCTTAAAAGTTCCGTACCTGTTCGGTTGAAAAAAGTAGTCAGTTTGTTAAATCCTTCCGTTCCAACTTCAAACCCCATAGGTAATTTGAAGAGCCTGAGTCCCTTAGGCACCTGCTGTAATTCCATAGATCTCTCGAGATACACATTGTCCATTTGTAATGATTTGACCTTCCTAAGTTTAGTTTCGAACATGGCCAGTTGTGCCTTAAGTGAACCACAGTTGGAAATGCTAGCAGCACCTGCAGCCCAAGTAAATGATGGTGGAGCAAGCATTGTATCTAAATTGTTTGACAAACCGTTGCTCTTGGCTGTGTTGGAATGAGCTCAGTTGTCAACACGCATACAATTTTCAGTGTCTGGTCTAACATTTTCTACTGGAACAGGCTCACCAAAAACACATGCTTGCAATGTGCCAGGAGGCGTGTGTAAGGTGTACAACAATGCTTGTGAGTCAGTTACCATAACATCAGTCGCGTTGTCTACACTGGAGTCTTGGTTGACATAACCATTTTCTTTGAATACTTGCAAAAGTTTTTTAGTTAAATCAACGTATTGAGTCATAAGTGCCTCCATGGTTGTTCAAAAGACCAATTCCTAGTCCAGGAAATGCAGTTGGCGAAACACTAACCATGCCAATAAACTGAAACACGACCAAACTAAGAAAAAAAATGTTTTTTTTTTTCTTAGTTTGGTCGTGTTACATGTGATGGTTTCTCACATCTCCATTAGAGAAATCCTAAAAAAATCAGTTTACTCAGCAAATGCCTGCAACACATTCCTTTCTCCCCTGGGAGAGATGATCGGGTCATTCACCTTCATTTTTTTCCCCACCCTGCCAAGCTCCTCCAGTACTGGAGCTACTAAATGAAACCTGCTCAGTTGGGTCAGTTAGTACTCCATCCCGCTACACCATGGAGTTAGGCACTGGCCATTTTTTAGGCAAATGACATTCATTTATAGAAGCATGTGACAACACTGGTAACTGCACAATTGAGTCCTGCAAAACCAAAAGACCATTTAAGTCTGTTAAAGTGCAGTTTAAAATATACATAAATAACATTTATTACCTTTTAGTCTTGAGTCAAGAATAACTCTTCAAGATGTGCAAAACATTTTCTTTTTATTTAAATCCACATACGTCAGTGCTGGGAGACTACCTTCACAGTTTAAAAATTAGTCTCACCAAGCAGTAAAAATACACAGTTTTTCTTTTATTTTATTTTCTTATCATTATCATGCATGCAGAATACTGACTTTGACAAATAGGATCTCTGCAGACCCTCATGCTTCTCGCTTAGTGCTGCATGTGAATACTTAACGATCATGTTTTTAGTAACAATAATGTTTTAGAAAAACACAAACCATCTAACTTGTTAACCAGTCTTGTTTCCTGACATTGTATATTTCAGTACCAATAACATTCCTTATAACTACCCATTCCAGCTTGGGAAGGTCAGAGCTAACATACAGTGTGTTCTTTCTTGCTTTCAGAAACCAGTCTTTATAACATCCCTTAACCCCTTCAGCACTTTCTTTACTTTCAGTCATCTGTTAATACACTTGCAGCTTGATATTAGAATGCAGTTGTGAAACACTCAGAACTACAATAAGTATTTGTGGTTTGCATAACTATGCATCTATACTACATATCATTTTTAACATGAGCAAATATTAAATAATTCATCAAACATATTTGTAAAGAAATTGTAATTTAATATGCATTTTGTGTAGAATAATCATAATAGATGCATTTTTTTCTCTAACAGACTCCTTCCTTTGACATTACTAGTGTCATAAAATGTTCAATTATATTTTGATTTTTCTTAATTTGATAAATACACTTCATCTGTAGTGATTGAGTTTTCATTTATCAGGTACAAGTGGCGTTTCACGTGCAGGTGCGATCAAGAACTTTGTGATTACAGCCTTTAGAACAGAAAATATTAAAATAATTAAAAGAATAATATATATGAGGTGCTGATTTAGTTGAATTTTCTCCTTATACGTTTCACTGGACAGATGATTTGTCCTTCACGTTTCGATCTTTTTTTGCCAGCAATGATGATACATCTGGAACCCCTACATGATAGGTCTTCTTACAGTGGGATGAGTGAATTCAGGTTGGTTGTCTTGCACAGTGGACCACAGTCAGGGTGGTGAGAATTACAAGGTAAAGGGCTTTTTACCTCAGGCTCTAACAGTTCTTTTTTTTTTTTTGGAAGGTTTTTACATAAACCCAGTCACCTGGCTGCAGTTGGTGGCAGGGCTGTCAGGTGGTGGAGGAAGAGACACTGCTGTAAGAAATTAATATTTTCTTTTTATTATCCATTAGAATTGATCTTTTCATTTGACATAGGGGGAGCAAATGGAAGGGCTGTGGGTCTTCCCATTAATATCAAGTATAGTCCCAATTTCCTTGTAGAATTGAAACTGTCTCTGACCATTTAAGGTTTGTTTAGTACAAATCTTTGAAAAAATAAATTTTTAAAGGGTCCTATTAACCCTCACTACTAGTCCAGATGATTGCGGATGGTTGGGATAGTGAAAACTCAGCTTAAAAAATGTCCATAGCTCTATGATCAGGGAATTAAAATGAGTTTCCTAGTCACTGTTGATAGTACAAGGTACACCAAAATTACAGAATCTGCTTTGTGACATGGGTGAGCCTTTACAAAAACATACAAGTCACTACTAACACATTTTGTAAATTATGTGCTTTAGTCATCTGAACAAAGTCCAGCTGTACATTGACAAAAGGTCTCCAAGGTGGTGGTAGCTGACATTGTATTCTAAACAATGCACATCCATTAACATACTGAAGTATCAAAGAGGAGACATTGAGTGGTATACCAACTTCAGGTAATTTGATTAAATAAAGTTAGCTGTCTTACCTGCATGAGCTAGTAAAAGATATGCCCTTACCAGGTAAGGTAGCAAGGAGGCAGGTGTCACCAGTCGGCCATCTGGATGTTGCCATACTCTATGAAGGATTTAATATATCCATCTTTGATCCACCTCTGAACTTCTCCCTGTGATGCTTCAGCTTGAAGACTGACACTTTATCAGTATCAGACATGTCATAATTATTAGAGTTTTACAATAGCCTTACATAAGAATTATTACTTCTACAATCTGCTTGGTGGAATAATCTGCCAAATTATCTATGCCCTTTTGATGGGCACTCAATGAAAAATTTTAACAGCAAGAAAAAAATATATATATATTTAAGATTTATTTTTGTTTTATTACCCTGCCATAGTCAGTACGGTGATTTGCAGCACTTAATAAGGACCTTAAGTCTTTTTCCTGTCAGTCTATAAGCACTTGCTTTATTATTTTGTACAGGGCTTGCAAACCATGCACAAAGGAAACTGCAATCGCTGGTTTAGCTTGTTCATTTGGGTCTGGTATTTTTAAATGTTTAGCAAACACTGCTTTAGGATGACTCAGATAATCTGCAGGGGCTTTCTCTTTATTTTGCCTACATGCTTGGCACATTTTTGTAATTTACCAATGCTATCCTTTTATCTATTAGTGCATTTCCTGTAGGAGTAACATTTTTTTAGCCTTTTCAAGTAACTTTATTCTTATTTCATTGGAGTAACTTCCTGAAGCAGCTGGTTTAAATCTGTCAAAGGAGGGTTGTAATAATTTTTTTTTAATTCCTCCTTAAATCATTAAGGAAACTACTGTAAAAATTTTTTCCAAAGCCAACTTCATGCTTCTTAAGACAGAAGGGGCCAACTTCATGACATCCATGCATACAGACAATACAGTTATGACTACAGAATCATATATAAATGCACTCTATAAGCACTTACACAAGTGCATGGATCATGCTATCCCTAACAGAACCAAGACGCTGTCCTCCAAAATAAGGAAGCCAATCTGGTGGTCCCCTGCTATAAACAAACTCTACAACAGAAAAACGAAACTGTTGCAAAAGAGAGTAAATTCCCATGAGTGGAGGAGCTCCCTGGTCAGCCTCAGTAAGAAGCTGCGATCCCTCATAAAATCCTCCAAAGCCAGCTATGAAAACAAGATTGCCACTGACTCTAAGGACAACCACAAAGCATTCTATAGCTATGTCAAGAATCTCAATGGCAGCACCCAGATCTGCTCTGAGTTACAGCACAATGGCACAAAAATTACGGAACCAACTGATATTGCCAACATCCTGGCTGATAGGTTCAGTGCTAACTTTACCCTCCCACACCTTAAAGGGCCCATCTCTATACTGGAAGAATGCAGTGCCCCTGCAATTACAAATGACCAGGTGAAAACTGCACGCTCCAAAGCCAAGAACACAGCACCATGGGACTGGACAACATCCCAGGCTGTGTTCTACATGAACTTCAGAATGAACTGGCCCCCCACCTAAGCACCATGTTCAGTCATAGCCTCATGACATTCTTTGTACGCACTGAATGGCGCACAGCAACAGTTATACCACTCCACAAAGGGGGAGCTGCTATGGACCCCGGAAACTATCACACTATTAGCCTGACGAGCCTGGTTTGCAAGGCCATGGAACATATCATCATGGAACTCATAAACCAAGATATTGGTAACCTCCAAACTCTGGACCACACCCAGTTTGGGTTTGTGAAGGGCAGATCATGTCTCCTGAACCTGATTGGCTTCCTTGAAACAGTCACCAAAGCCGTGGACGAGGGTAAGGCAGTTCAAACAGCCTATCCTGACCTCACCAAGGCTTTCAACACCATCCCCCATTCTGGAATCATAAATAAACTCACTAATCTGGGTATAAATCCATACGTCACAAGATGGGTTGCCAACTGGCTCACTGACAGAATCCACACTGTAAAAGTTGCAGACTTCTAATCTGACTTCAAACCTGTGACAAGTGGACTACCACAGGGTTCATTCTTGGGTCCTCACCTGTTTGGGATCTACTTCTCTGAAGTATGGGCTAACACAGAGGGCCTCTGGCTAATGAAGTTCACAGATGACTACAAATTAGGTGCCATGGTCGAGTCCAAAAATAATGTGGACATCCTACAGGAGGGCCTCACTGAGACTGATGCCTGGTGTCAGAGCCATGGCCTCAGGCTCAACGCCAAAAAGTGCATTGTCATCCCCTTTGGAAAAACTCTGTACCCATGAACTACCACATAGGCCGCAGACCACTTAATGCTGAAGGTGTGATGAGACCTTGAGACTCAGGTGGACAGTAGTCTCTCTTTTGATAATCACATCACCACAGTAGTCATGAAATCCTTCTACATGGCACACCTCATCATGAAAGGGTTCTCATCCAGGAAACAAGAGGTCACTGTTTCCCTCTACTCGGCTCTCATTAGACCCATTGTTAAGTGCAACACCCCTTTTGGAATGTACCTCACAAGACATCTACAACAGCTAGAAAGGCCATAAAAATACCTCACAAAGAGGATTACGGGACTCAAACATATGCCCTATGCTGACCATCTCAAAAAACTCCAGCTTTACTCCGTAGCATATCACCTACTCCGAGATGATCTCTGTCTAACATACAAAGCCATGTCAAAACCAGAATTGTTGGACATGCTACACCTAAAGAAATCCCAATCCCTCTGAGCTACATGCTCTAGAGACCAGAATAAAAAGTACATGCTGGAGGGATAGATTCCTGTCCCAGAGACTTCCCATACTTTGGAACAAGCTACCTGTCTATGTCAAGCAGAGTTCCTCACTAGCACTCTTCAAGAAAAATCTTGATGAGTGGATGGGAAATAGGAAATTCACCCCAGGGATCACTTCTGTGACCTGCTCAACAGAGGCACAGGAAAATAACCTACTTGGGTGGCAAAGCCAGGGAACCTTGTTGGCTAGGCTTACATAGGCCCTTGGGCTGATAGCCTAGTACCTACCTATGAACCTATGAAGCTATTTATGGATTTATTTTCAGTTAGAAAACATTTAGACATAGTATGCAAATCAGCATTAGCCCTCCCTCACCATTTTTTTAAAGGTGCCAAAAGATCTTTTGCAGAGGCAATAGCCTCTTGTCCTACCCTATCATGAGAGCACTTGTGATGAGCCACAGGAGTGTCAAATACTAGTGCTCCTGTTGGAATTGTAGAAGCTTGTTGAGAATGATAGGAAGAAGAAGAAAGAAAAACCTTTTTAACTGCAGATGCCTGTTCTAAAGATGAGAGTTGAACATGAGAACTAAGTTCAGATGCAACAGTACTATGCTGACCTTGTGTTCATAAATGCAGAGATCTGAGAAACAGCAGAATCTAGTACAGGCACCACCCATACCAGTACATATGGGGGTGGGGTGCAGTAGCTACTGGAGGATTATCATCCTTTTTAGACATCTCTGCTTTTTTGCCATCCTTAGTTTTTTTTTTCTTCAAACCTGGCAAAATAGGATAAAGGGGCCCCTTCTTACTGGTCTGTACTGCTTTCTTAACATCTTTACCCATTGCAACAGTTTATTAGCATCCTGTAACCCCCTTAATGCTGACTATTTTTCCCTTTTAAAACCTTCAGTATACCAAGAATAAAATACTGACATTTGTTACCCACTTACTTAGTACATTTCAAGTTCATTAATTTATTCCTATCATGAGTTCCATTTAATGGAAATACTCCACCAGAACAATTCTTGGTAAGCTGAAACCAGTCATGCAAATACTTACAACTTCCTTTATTTTAACTATGATACATAAAATATGCAGGTGTTCCCTTTTCAAGGATTCAGTCTTGCTTGATTATCTTTGTTGCCATTGTTCTGTCTCTTTTTTTTCTTTTTTTAAGACTTACCTTACAGATCCTGAATTCTGGCAGTTCAGAGGAAAGAAAAATAACTATATCAATCCACATACCATTCAGGGAGGGAAGGGTAGGTATTTTGTCATCATGCAGTGACAGAGGAGAGGTTTTGATCAGCCTTTTTCCACAGCACCCCCTTGCTTTCATTGCATCACAAGCTCAAATGTTACAGCTCCAGCATTTCAGTCGGGATAACTGTGTTCAGAACTGACCACTTTGTTGGACCCTCTGAGGGTATTTTCACACAGTCACACCTGGACTTGATTTAACAACAGACACACGTTTCAACATGCTGTAGGCTCATAAATTTGAATTAACTCTACTACTTTTAACTTTTTTTTTTCTCTCTCTGTAGTCATAACATCACACAACAACACAGACATCAGTCATATATTAAAGCAGCACAAAACAAGCAGTCATGCCTTTTACCTTTTTTGTCCTGAGGGTACTGCCCTCAACACAAGGCACCTCCTTGTGTTAAATTCTCTCTTTTTGTTTTTTTTTTGTTTAATATATACCCATATACAGTAACAGTTTGTCCTTAGTTGCTGTGGGGTCCGCCCACTATAACCTTGAGGGTACCTCCCTCGATACAAGGCACCTCCTTGTGTTTTTTTTTTTTCTTGTATATTAATAAACATTTTTGTTATTTCTTGTGGGAACTGCCCACTGTTACTTTTACATACAACAAATAAGCAAATTTATGTCATTTCACAAGGCAGCAGACACCACATACCTAACAAGCAACTCAGTCATTCAACAGACAGGAACCTCATATACTTAAAAGCAAAGTCACTCATTCAACAAAACAGTAAATATGTTATACTTAAAAGCAAGGTCAGTCATTGAACAAAAGAGGAAACATTATATACTTAAAAGCAACGTCAGTTATTGAACAAAACAGGAGATATTATACATTTAAAAGCAGTCAGTCATTTAACAAAACAGTACACAGTATATACTTAAAAGCAGTCAGTCATTTAACAAAACAATAAACACAGTGCGACCATTATTTTGAACTGCAGTTTTCTAAAAGAGAGGAAAGAAAGAAAAACATTGTTTCCAAAACCATTTTTTCATCTCTAGCCTATCATGTTTGTACACCCTGAATAGTTAAGTGTCTGATTTTTGACCATTTCATACAAAACAGTGTGGAATTCACAGAAGAACTGTCTGTGCTGGGCCCTTATAATTTATTTCACAGTGTTCTGCAGCAAGATCAAAGTTCAGATTGAAAGTGTGGCACCAAAATGTTAAAGTGCAGTTTAAAATATACATAAATAACTTTAATTACCTTTTAGTCTTCAGTCAAGAATAACTCTTCAGGATGTGCAAAACATTTTCATTTTATTTAAATCCACATACGTCAGTGCTGGGAGACTACCTTCACAGTTTAAAAATCGGTCTCATCAAGCAGTAAAAATACACAGATTTTCTTTTCTTTTCTTGTCATTATCATGCATGCAGACTACTGATGTTGACAAATAGAATCTCTGCAGACCCTCATGCTTCTTGCTTAGTGCTGCATGTGAACACTCAACAATCATGTTTTTAGTAACAATAATGTTTTAGAAAAACACAAGCCATCTGGCTTGACAATCAGTCTTGTTTCCTGACCTTGTATATTTCAGTACCAGTAACATTCTAACTCCCCAACATTCCTTGTAACTACCCATCACAGCCTGGGAAGGTTAGAGCTTACATACAGTGTATTCTTTCTTGCTTTCAAAAGCCAGTCTTTATAACATCCCTTAACCCCTTCAGCATTTTCTTTACCTTCAGTCATCCGTTAATACATTTGCAGCTTGCTATTAGAATGCAGTTGTAAAACACTCAAAATTACAATAAGTATTTGTGGTTTGCATAACTATGCATCTATACTACATATCATTTTTAACATGAGCAAATATTAAATAATTCATCAACCATATTTGTGAAGAAATTGTAAGTTAATATGCATTTTGTGTAGAATAATTAAGAGAGATGCATTTTTTTCTCTAACAAGTGAAAATATGTACTGTAACCTGTAATAATCCAACTTCTGAGTAGGTTATATTAAGTAGGGCGATGGGTGTGGTTTGAGCTTATCCTCACATCACCCAGGGCATTCTATTTTACTTGATTTCTTTGGATATTTTATGCAAATGATCCATCAGTTCAGCCAAAACGTATTACCACAACCACTTCTGGTGATGTTACTCAGTGTTTTGGGTATATCCACACAGACTGTTTTGCAACCTGGTTCATCTGCACAAACTGAATGATAAATTCTGTGACCAGACTGTTAAAATGTGAAAAGAACATTTTAAGCTTAAGGTATTGTGACTGCTAAAAGAATTTAATAAAAGATATACATATGACATATTACTTACTACAGTCCCTGTAACAGACCTAATAAGCTAGTTACACATACTTTTCTGGAACTGAAACCATTTTCTGTTTACTGTGAATATGACTTCAGTTTACATGAAACACTTAGAAAATTACTTCTAAGTGGCAATCACATTAAAGGTTGCCAGAGAATGTAGCTTTCTAAAGTGAATGCAGCATTTTCTAAGGTGATTAAAATCACCTTAAGCATGCAGACCACAAACGGACAAACTAAAGCATTGAGAGGACATGATGCAGAATTTAGTGCTGTGAACCTTGTCAAAGTACAAACAAATCTTGAAAAATGTTGAAAGTTTAATTACTGATTAAAAATAATGTTCCACAAGTCTGCAATTATTACATGATTAAATGGACAGCTGGACAGAAATAGAACATATAAAACAAGAATGTCACAGTAAAGTACAATACATTCAGAAGAAAAGTTAAGAATAATATATTTTTGTGTAAAAAACAGTAAATTAATTCTGAAAGAGATAACAAGCAAGTGAAAGTGAAACCAAATTACCAGGGATTTTGATAAGTAATCAGAATTAAAGAAAAGCAATGATTTATATCTATGCACATTATGATAAATGAATATACATGAAATAGACATGAGTACAGCAGTGTCTACTAAGGCCTGATTGATGTGTCCAAATATCACTGCCTCCTTCATTAGAACTCGAAAGGCAAGAATTTAAAACTGCATTGATACTCCAGGAAAAAAATGAATTTACCAGACCACTAGAATTTGTTATAACTAACTTACTGATGTTACTGACATAATAAGCAGTAACCTAAAGGAAACGTGATGCTGTGCAAGCCATAGCCGCAAGAAAATGCCATTTTTTGTCACTGGAATAGACAGACAAAGAGAGAGAAAAAGCCCTGACTATGACCTAAGTGACAAAAGTTTGATTACTGGCTTTGGCACTTTTTGGAGCGGAGCCTGCACCTTGGAGAGGGAGGAATGAAGAGGCACTGTCTGCTCACATTTCTCAGGGTGTTATTCTGACTGCCTTTTCAATGCAGTACAAGAGAAGACTGGGGCATAGAAAAGATGGTAGGCTGGGCTAGTAGCAAAAGCAGGCTAAGTGTTACTTCTTGGAGTGGGAATGTTCCAGAGGTCATATTTCATTACCTATCCAGACTAGAGTAAGATGACAGAATAAAAATAAGGGGGATAGTGCTATTCCTGACTAAAGTCTGCCTTTGCAAGCATTAGTGATGGATCCCAGGATCACTTTTATCCTTAAGGTGACCCAGCGTTAACAGGGTAGAGGCCAGTGATTCCCATCCTGGGGAAGAAACAGTAAATTTCCATTTGACTGGGGATAGCTAAGGAGCAGGGGAACAAAGCAGCAACAGAGACTTTCAACAAGAACCAAATCTTGGAATTATTCATGGAAAATTAATTTCATTTGGTGCCAACGTGGAATGCCAGTAAAGTTTAATGAACCAAAGTGGGGAGAAATTAACCGAACACAAACTCCAAGCAATTAAACTAGTGTAAAGTTTTGGAAACAAATTGCTTTCTCTTGTGAATGTAAGACTATCTCGTATTAGGGATTTTCTTCTGCTTTAAGATATTCCTCATATATAACTTAACATTAACCACATTTCTCAAACATATTGCTACTGCATTCTCAAAATACACTATTTTTTCCTTATAAATATTCATGTTGTATACTTCTCTTTCTCTGATTTTGTACTGTTAAGTATCTTACAACTTGAATTGTTAGGTTTTTTTTTTTTTTCTTATTTTTTTAATTATTTTCCAGGAGCTTTTCTCCTCAGGTTTCTCTGAAAAAGGGCTCTCTGGGCCCAGTCGGACTAACCTGGTTAACATATTGTAAAAATAAATAAAATAAATAAGACTTCAACAGAAAGGTAGTTGCAGTTAGGAATCCAAACTGTATCCTTAGTGCTACTGACAGATTTAGACATTTTGGAAAGAAATGTAACTCATTGGCCTAAAGCTGTGTCAGCAAGAAATTACATAAAGGTAATGGTGGAAGAATGTTCTGGCAGATTAGTTGAAATTATCATCATTGTGTTAACCAGTGGGAAGGTATTAGAATTCAGGTAACCGAATCAAACTGAGCAGGTGAAAACTGGTTCAAAAACAACAAACAAAATAAAGAACCAGCTAACGCAGCACTATATAAAACACTTGTTTAATTTCACAAAAGTAAAACAATAAAAGTATATATATATATATACAAAACGAAGCCAGTGAGGGATGAAAGAAACGCCAATAAATATCCGCAGGCAATGGTAGAAATGCACAAAGCACCACAAATAAAACTCACAGGTTTATATAAAATGTTTTTCTAACCACTTTGGCCACGTGGTTTTCAAATGAGAGATTGCTATCAACTTGGGTCCCCAGGTCCCGAATTACTTCTCCCGTGCTTAATGGATTACCACCTATGTGGTAATTTGTGGGCACTTTGTTTTTGCCAAAGGGGATGACTATACACTTTTTGGCGTTTAGCTTGAGGCCATGGCTCTGGCACAAGTTGTCTGTTTCTATGAGGCCCTTTTGTAGGATGCTTGTGTCGGCTGGAGAGTCAATTATGGCGCCTAGTTTGCAGTCATCTGAGAACTTGGTCAGCCACAGTCCTTCCATGTTGGCCTGTACCTCTGAGAAATATATACCGAACAAGAGAGGTCCCAGGACTGATGCTTGTGGGATGCCACTTGTAACTGGTTTAGAGTCTGACATGGCTCCAGCAATTCTAACCATGTGGGTTCTGTCCTTGAGCCAATTTGCAACCCATTTAGTGACATAGGGGTTTATATTTAAGCTGGTGAGCTTATCTATAATGCCCGAGTAGGGTATTATATCGAAGGCTTTTGTGAGGTCCAGGTAGGCTGTGTGGACCACCTTCCCCTCGTCAATGGCCTTGGTGACTGTTTCAAAGAAATTGACCAGGTTTAAGAGGCAGGATCTGCCCTTAACAAATCCGAACTGGGTAGGATCCAGTGTCTGTAGGTCCCCAATATCTTTATTTATGAGGTCCATGATGATCCTTTCCATAGCTTTGCAGACCAAGCTAGTCAGGCTTATGGGGCGATAGTTTCCAGGATCCGTTGAGGCACCACCTTTGTGGAGAGGGACCACTGTTGCGGTATGCCACTCTTTGGGTACATATCCTGTAGTAAGGCTGAGATTGAATAGTAGTTTTATGTTTGGGTTTAGCTCCTCTTGGAGTTCATGTAGGACGCAGCCCGGTACACCGTCTGGTCCCATTGATGCTGTGTTTTTTGCTCTGGAGATGGCGGCTCTTACCTGAGCATCTGAGATGTCAGGGGGCAGCACTCTGCTGTGATAGATATTTGCCCTTTTGGTGGGGAAGGGGGGGGGGAGTTTGCGCTGAACCTGTCAGCTAGGATGTTGGCAATGTCTGTGGGTTTGGTGTATTTTTTGTCATTTTGGACTAATTCTGAGCATATCTTGGAATTCCCACCCAGGTTCCTAACATAACTAAAGAAAGCCTTGTGATTATCCTTAGTGTCCTGTGCAATTTTTCTCTCGAAGCTGGCCTTAGACGATTTTATGAGTGCCAGTAGTTTTTTGCTAATACTGATCAGAGATGCCTTCCCTTTTTGGGATTTTGCTCTATCATGTAGTAGCTTCCTCCTTCTATTGTAGTAATAGCTGAGTAGTAATTCTCTCTCTCAAATCAAGATAGCCTGTTTGCTTACTTTAAATTATGTGGTTCTTCTTTCTTTATGCACTACAGCACTGTAGCATTGTCTGTTGTGATGAAAACATCCGTAAAGCTTTCATGCGCTCTATCTATTGCTGCATCTCCTGCAGGTTGTGTAAATAGACCTATCTTTGGAGACCAGTTACTGGGTGGACAGCTTACTGAAATGAGCCCCTGATACATCAACTAAAGAGTTTATTGTTACAAACTTCCTATAGAGGAAGACGTTCTACTGGATCAGTTTACCATATTCATAGTGCAAATTCCTTCTTTGTTCACAAATAAAAGGGAGATCCTACATGAAGCGCAAGTATGGACTACTTTCAGAAATCTGAGATGCTAGTGAGTTTTTTTTCATTATGAAATGTTGCAAGACAGACTAATAGAACTCAAAATGACATCTTAGAAACTGTTGTGCTGTGATAGGTTGTTACTGAGAAAATTCTGTCACAATGTCTTATGAAGTTAAGTATCTTCCATATCCAAGTGTTGTTCTGTGCTGCAAAGAAGACAAGTCATCAGAATGACCACTTGCTATGAACCAGCTAACAATGATCACTTAAAAGTAAGAGACTGTCGGGTATATACGGTTATTAAAATTTTGGTCTGACCGCACTTTTACTTTGCTGAAAAGAAAAAAGAAAAAAGACAAACATTCAAATAAAACAAATTAAATATGTTGTATTGTAGTAATTGCAGTATGGAGAGAAATATGTATCCCAGATGACTGAAAAATAAGCATTCTAGTGCAAGTGTACCAGAGCAAAGGGGGCGTTCACAACCATGGGCAGTTCAAAGGCTTCAAACTCCAGTCACATTGTGTGATGACTGCTGGAGAGGGTGAATGATAATGCTTAGTGTAATAGACGGCAAAATGGGAGATGCACAGTTTGGATTTAGATCAGGAAGCAGTACAACTGACCCATTGTTTGCAGTGAGAAAGAGAAGAAACTGAAGATGTGGAAACAGTCCAGCTGGGCATTTCTAGACATGGAGAATGCATACAACAAGATTTTATGAAACCTAATTGGGGTGATTCTGTGATGTTATAAAGTCCTGGAAATACTGGTAGAATTAATGCAAGCCATGTACAAAGATCCAATGACACAAATGTGAATAGTACTAAAACTCATAGAGGGTTCCCAGTGGGAGTGGGTGTGCATTAGGCTTCATCTCTGAGCCAGTCCTTTTCATGCTGGTGATGGACTATATTAGCAAAGAGGTTGGATGGGATAGATCAACAAATCTGCTATCTGCAAGTGATGTGACACTATAAGCACACTCTGAACACAATCTTCATCAAATCACAGGGGTCGGGAATGCAAAACTGAAGACACATCGGATGAAACTGAATTACAGGCAAGACAGTTGTTATATCAGTAAATAAAGGAACTCAGAAGAGCTGAACGTTGAAATATAAGGGCAAAAATGGAGCAGGCTACCAACTTCAAGTATCAGGGAATTATGACTGGGGAGAAGGGAAGTGTGAATGAGGGGGGTCAAAGCTAGAATCAGGTGCTGCAGCCAGCTGGCACAATGTGTTAAGTGTAGTGTGTCAAAAAAGAATGCCAAAGAAGCTTAAAAGTAAGGTGTACAAAACATTGGTGCAACCATTGTTTCTCTATGGCATAGCAACCTGAGCAGTGACGGCAGAACAGCTGAGGAAGCTTTAGATGATGGAGATGAAGTGCCTGAGATAGCTAGTAGGATACACACTGTAGGACAAATGAAGAAATGAAGATATCAGAGCAGAAGTCAAAGTAGCCCCAACTGCAGAGAAGGTCAAGGAGAACAGATTAAGGGAGCTCAGTCACATGTGCAGGAAAGCAGATGATGATGATTTGGGGGAGATAGGAAGAAGGTAAGAGGAGATATCCAACCAAGAAATGGATGGGCTATGTGAAAAAAAGACCTGCAGCAATCAGCAATGACTGTCAAAGAAGGTAGGAGAGTGCTTATTAATTGACACATAGCAAGAGTTAATGAAACACGCCCACCTTATGTAGAAATGTGAAAAGGGGGTTGATGATGACGATGATGATTAAGAACTCACTCTGCATGACTTAGATATGGCTAAAGAGCGAGGACAGACAGTTTTCAGAGTGATACCTTTTCAATTATGGACATATTAGTGGGTTTAATGTTATCATATTGAAGAAAAAAATTGAAGAAACAAAGTAACAATGCACTGCTGGTTCAGTGAAGAGCAAGACACGATTACATATTTGGGAGTGTAAGATTCTGAACGACTTAGTGATGAAAATTAAGTGTTTTTGTGATATTTTGTCAAAATTGTGAAAACAGAGCAAGTGCAAAGGATGACCTATTTATTCAAGAGTTTTTTTTTTTTTTTTGAGAGAGATATTGTTGGATTGGATTCATACTTCGCAATCTCTATTTGCAAGAAATCTAGGGAAAGCCAAAAATAATGGGGGAACAAATGCCCAAAAATGGGGACAGATTTTATATATTTCTCCCATAAACTTAGATCGTTGCTAGAATAACAGGTTTTTTATTATGCATTTCTGAAAGATATTAAGTCTGAAACTCAAATGTTTGTCAGTATTTACTATTATTATTTAGTGACGTTAATCTTCAATGATTTCCCTGAAAAGCACAAATTTTATGAAGAACAGACCAAAAATATAAGGCAAAAATGTGGACATTCTGTGAAAATCTGGACAAATGTGAGGTATGATCTTCATGCTAAACAACTCAGTGATGCAGCGGTAGAGTTGTCGCCTCACAGCAAGAGGTTCTCCGGTTCAATTATGGGCTGGAGTGCTTTCTTTGCTGAGTCTGCACATCCTCCCTGAGTTCGTATGAGTTTTCTCTGGGTACTCCGGTTTCCTCCCACAGTACAAAGACATGCGTCTGGAACATTTCTCTCCAGGCCTCCTCTGAAAATTGGCTTTGTTCCAAGTCTGACTTTCCTGGTAAATAAATATTCTTTAAAAGGTTTTTGTTTCTGACAGTATGTCCTACGGTGACATATACCTTTCCTTGCGACAGCTTCTCAATAAAGGCACACACAAAGGCATAGGATTAGATGTTTTAACTTCAACTTTTTTTACAGCAGACTAAAGACCAGGTTAGATCAAGTGACTAACATCCCAACTTACTAGCTATCTTAAAGGTACAGTGAAACATACTCAGTATAAATATATCTATATATATATATCTATATATATATATATATATCTATATCTATACATATATATACATATATATATATATATATACAGACACACACACACACACACACACACATATATATATATATATATATATATATATATATATATATATATATATATATATATATATAAACATAAAAACAGTGGAATCATAGATTCCTTTTGGTTGGGGGATTTACCCTTCCTAAGGTTACGGGAAACATTTCTTCTGGGTTATGTCCTGGTGACTATTAGAGGTAGGTCAGTCTGCATATGGTCAAGGCACTTGTAAGAAGCTTTACAACTGTATCGCAGGATGGACTGTTTTGTTTTCCTTATAAACCTGAAATGATGTTGGGTGTATATAATGGCACTCTGCACAAAAGAAAGAACAAAAGCAGAGCTTTGTGTATTTCCTACTGAAAGCTAATAATAAAGGAATATGAGGTTCAGAATGGCATGTGGCAACAACCGAACATAGAGAGCACAAAGAGAACACAGACTATGTTATACAGAGTAAGATGATTAGACTGAGGGCTCTGGTTCCACTGGGAGGGTTAGGCAAAGTCAAACGTGCCAAACAGCAAACCGGGTCACAAAGTAGAAGTAAAAAGGGTCAGGCAAAAGACCTTGTTTATATCTGCATTGACATTTAATGTTGGAATAGAAAGAAGGGCAGCATGCAGCAAACATTTACAATGGGATATAAAATTGATGTGATCCTATTTATTGCTAGAAAACTGTAATGTAAAACCATCATGGTAGGTAATTCTTGCCACTGGTGGCAAACAGTAGGACTAGAGTATGTTTTGTTTGCCACAATACTAGGAACAAACATGAGGGGTAATCTTGGGATGCAACAAGTGAAAATTGACATGTAAAGCATTCCGTAAAAAAATCTACAATCAATAGGCAAACAAGTTTATATCTAGTGTGAACACTTATGTGTGCTATTCTATACCAGCAGTGAAAACCACCTTATTCCACGTAGGTGTGCCCATACCTCTCAAACTCTTAGCAAAAGAAATCTGGACAAAGCCTAAAATAATGGGGGAGGGGGTCAAAGACCCAAAAATATGGACAATTTTTATATATTGCTCTTGCAAACTTAGAAAATTGATAGAATAACAGGTTTTGCATTATTACCATTTTTTTCTGAAGAACATAAGTCTGAAACTCAAATGTCTGTCATTATTTCCTGACTTTAGCCTTCAACGATTTGCCACAAGACCACAACTTTAGGAGAAGCGAACAAAATATGAGGCAAAAATCTGGACATTCTGCGAAAACCAAGAAGAAATAGTTGACAGGTATGTCCGTGCCAGTGGATGTATAAACAACACTATATGCTGTGTAGAGCTTTGTCAGTTAAAAAAAAGTATACTCTAATCTCTCAACCCCACTGAATCTTAAGTACGATTTTTTTAATGTTGCAGTTAAGATTTAGCATTTCACAGGTATTAGTGTCTGTAGGAAGTCCTACATACCTGATAAGGTCTTGGAATTTACAGTCTCACTACAAAACTGATTACCTCTCAGCACTTCTTGGTGATTCCCGCTCTGTTCGCCCTACGGGCTCACTCCGCTCCCCTACCCTACCCCCAATTTCCACCCACCCCCAGTGGTCCTGCCCATATACTTCCTATACCACACCCTCTCTCCTGTCCAACCTATCCATGACTCTAATTAATTTACCACACCCATCCTTTACAGCTTTTCCAGTACTCTCCCTTTTACAACCCTACATACACTATTTACATCAGTCACTCCACCTTTAGTAGTTTTTCGTCTACACCTCCTTAATGTTTCACTTCCCTAACAACCTCATTAATCTCACAAGCTCTTTATCTCTTCTACCCTACCCCATCTTCTTACAACTTCTTTATCCCTCTCATTTCTCTTCTATTACCTCCCTATCTTATCTATATACTACTTAAAGAATACTCCTTTACTTGTAACATTTATTTTCCTCTCAAATACCCTACCTTAACTTCTCAACTGTTATTTCCTGCCTTTCCCACCACAAACAGTTTGAACTTACTAAGTAATATGTCTGCAATAACTAAAACTATCTTATCCTTAGTAATACTGTCAGCCACTTACACCTATCCTTACCACTACCTATCTCCTCACCTCTTTTGAAAATGTAAAATGCTACTACTTTAACTACTCTCCTAAACAAACATTACTATATAACACCACCTTTACACATCCCCAAATAAATATCACCTCTACTTCTAGCTACTTTCTACCTAAATATCATCATCTTACACCCATGAAATTAAACCAGCCCTCAATAAAACAAATTCAAAAATCTACTTACCCTTAATTCTCACCCTCTTTCTGTACTAAAATCACCCACCTTAAAAGATGGTGACATCCACCCTAACCCAGGCCCTTCTAATCTCGCCACTTCACTTATTCTTAGCACCCCTCCCAACACCTTAACTTTCCAGACCAGTCCCTCTAACTTCCTACTAATAGGTCATCTTAATATCCGCAGTATTAACAACAAAGTTGCCCATCTCCATGCCCTTTTAGATTTTCACTCCTTTGACATCCTTTGTCTTACAGAAACCTGGTTAAAACCCACAACAAAGGATAATGAAATTATCCCCCCAGGATATAATATACTAAGACTCGATAGAGTAAAATGCAAAGGAGGTGGAGTAGCCTTACTGTTCAAAAATGACCTACACATCTCCTCTATATCTTATAACCCACCTGAAAATAGTAAAGTTGAACTCTTAATCACCAAATTCCAACTCAATTCTAACAAAGTGCTATATATAATCTGCATCTACCTACCACCAGGCAATAATACTGCTACAATAGAGGATACCCTGTGTTGGTTATCTACTACTTTTCCACAAGAAACTATTATTCTAGGATATGTCAACACTGACTGGAATAGTATAAATGCAGACAATGCTTCCTCTCACATTAATCTGCATGGCTTTTATCAAACCATCTCTACCACCACCACTAGAATTAACAAACCTAATAATAAAGAAACTATACTAGATTGGATACTAATCAATAAACAAGAACATACTTATAAAGTAGGGACCCTACCTGATGATGTCAGTGACCACATGCTCACCTACATCATTAGACAAAGGCATGACACTACAAATGCCCCCAACTATAGGACCTTTCGATCTAAGAAAAATTTTCAGCCTGCACTATTTCAAACAGAACTTAGTGCATGTGACTGGAACCCTCTAAAAACTCTCCCTCTTGAAGAAGCTGCTAAATATTTCAACAACATATTCTTAACATTCCTTGACAGACATGCACCTAAATGATCCATTAGAACAAAATCCAAACCTGCCCCATGGCTCTCAAAGGATACCAGACAAAAAATTTTACTTAGAAATAAGTCCTGGACTAAGTGGAGAGCAACCAGAAATACCCCAGATCAACAAACCTTTAGACAGTTGAGAAATGCTACAAAAAAAAGCAATTCTCTCTGATAAAAAAACTACTTTTGCAAACTGCAGCAAAATCACCACACTAATCCACAAACGTTCTGGGCAAGCATAAATAACCTCCTTCACCCTGGCCAATCTAGCACTCCTTCCCCTCTAGGGTCAGAAAACAATACCTCCCATCAAACTGCCAATACCTTTAACACTTACTTCACAAATACCATACAATCTCTAGCCAACCAACTAGCAACAGATAACTCTGATCTACCTAACTCCTTACCTCATACTCAGCTTACATTCCAACTAAAACCCATCCCTACCTCCTACATCTATAAACTTATCCACAAACTCAAACCTTGTACCCCCTCAGCCGATAACTTGCCATCTGAATACCTTCAGCCATCTGCCAAAGTAGTTGCCTATCCTATATCCATCCTGATTAACCGTACCATAACCGAAGGAACCATTCCAGATCTCTGGAAGATCTCTCATATTATTCCTTTACACAAAGGAGGTAACGCTACTGACTATTCTAACTACAGGCCTATAGCCCTCCTTTCTCCAATAGCCAAAATTATGGAAAAATGTATTCACCAACAGCTTATGAACCACTTACTAAAACATAACATTCTAGCTAACTGTCAACATGGTTTCAGGCCTTATCATAGTACCAACTCAGCTCTCCTATCCTTCACCAACACCATTAATAATAACCGCAATAATAACAGCCTCTCATCAGCACTCTTTCTCGACCTATCTAAAGCCTGTAAAACAAGTGAACCAAACCAAGAATAAGCACAATTCACGGCACACAGGATCCGAACCTAAATGTTCCAATAGCCAGCAATAGAATAAAATTCCTTTTATTTTAAAACAGCAAGAGGTCACAGTTCGTAATTCAGAACAGCAAAACACAAATAAGCCAAGCGCTTTCACCCAGTAAATTACCAGGCTTTTTCAAGGCAAACAAAGCTGTCCATTACAGAAAAACTTTTTAAATAGCAGAGACAATCAAGTTAAAATGTATGGTTTTGGAGCAGGTAGTTCCTGACCCTCGAGGGGGCAACTGGGAGGTTAGGCTTGAAAACCGAGAGTTGTTTTGGCAGTTGAGGTTGGACGCTTGCACCCCCCCCCCCCCGGGATGAATGAGGCTTTAAATATTAACAGTGTTCTAAAAATGAGAAGAGCACGTTTATAAAATTGATTTATTTGGACAACTGATTGCATAGTTCCTCTGTGTATAGGACAGCTTAGTGACATCAATCAGAACGCTATGTATTTATTATAATTATTATTTATTTATTTATTTTATTTATTTATTTTACATTTGTTAACCGGGCTAGTCTGGCTGGATACATGTCCATTTTCAGCAGAGGCCCGAGGAGAAAAGCTCCACTATCAGACTAAGACAATACATTTGGAATACTTTACTAAATAAATCAATTTTTTAAAAACAAAAAACAAAAATGTACAGAGACAAAATACAGTTTGCCTGGACTAATTTAAGTAGGTAACAAGCAGAGTTCACATTATGTGGCTGAGGAGTTGAGCTCAGGCACAAAAATACAAAGTTGAGTTAAAGGATATCTGTAGTCAAGCTAAGTAATTTAATCATCGGTCAGTAGGCTAGAAGACAGATTCGGTAGTTAGCAGAGGGAAAGAAACTGATGGTAACAAGTGTTAAAAGAGCAAGTTAGAAGGTAAACAGGTAGATTGGTAGTAAAGCTATGGGAAAAAGGGGAAAAAAGATAGATAGAAATTGTGGATAGAATATGGTTACGTAGGGTAAAAGTATTTTAACATAGTTAAATGTTATGAAAGTGAAGTTGAAAAGGAGAGTGAGGAAGCAGGATAAAGATGAAATGCTATGGTAGTAGGATAAAGATGGTCTAGGTATGGCTGGAAAGAAAATAGAGAGAGGATGGCTATACGGTGAAGTAGGCAAAAAGATTGGAGAAAAAGAGTGAAGGTCCAGTGAAGGGGGCTGAGGATGTTAGTCTAGGTAAGAAAGGGAGTGGAAAGAATTGCAAGTAGCAGACTGGATAGAGTAATGAACAGTACTATGCTCAGTCAGGATTGGAGCAGGGGCATAGCCAGTGAATTAGTAGGTGGTTTTTTATCTGTTTTTTGAAAAGGTGACATGATGTTAGGGAGGTCAGTTCAATGGGAAGTTTATTCCAGTAAGAACCGATAGTGTTTGCAAATAGGGAATCACCTGATTTGTTATGAGATTTCAAGGTAGTAACTAGTAGCTTGTTGGCTGATCTGAGTGTCTTGAGATTTTTATAAGGTGTGATGAGTTTATTTAGTATGGGTATATTGGAGGGGTAATGAAGAATTCTGAAAGTGATGATTAGTTGTTGTAGGAGTATAAGGTTCGGGAGTTCAAGCCAGTTGAGTTTCTTTAAGTTAAGACAGTGGTGAGTTTGGAAAGGTGAGCCAGTGGCAAATCTGGCTATACTGTGGTAGGCAGTATTCAGTTTCTGAAGATTGCCTTTAGATAAGTTGACAAAGGAGGAGGAGGCGTAAGTTAGTGTAGAGATAAGGTGAGTTTGGGCAAGGGCTACTCGGGAGGTTGAAGTCAGATAGGGCTTTAGCCTGTATAGGGCACCAATCTTTTTATTGACAGTTTTGATAGTTAAATCAATGTGACAGTCAAAATTTAGCTGGTTATCTATGGTGACGCCTAGGAGTTTAGTGCAGTTGTCAGGTTTGATGATAGTGCCATTACAGGATGTTATAGAAAAAGAGATAGGGGTGGATTTAGAGGTAGGGGTAAAGAGTAGTAGTTTGTTTTTTTTGGGATTAAGGAGGAGACAGATGTGTTGAAACCAATTTTCTGCTGCAGTAAAGACTACTTGGGTAGTGGAGTGGAGTTCTGCTGGGGTAGAGGCAGAGCAGATGAGAGTGGAATCATCTGCATATTGTATACATGTGGATGTTGGTAGGGAATTGGGCAAATTATTGATGAAAATGGAGAAAAGTAGGGGGCCTAGGATAGATCCTTGTGGGACACCAATAGTAACAGGGAGT
This sequence comes from Protopterus annectens, assembly GCF_019279795.1. Taxonomy (NCBI): domain Eukaryota; kingdom Metazoa; phylum Chordata; order Ceratodontiformes; family Protopteridae; genus Protopterus; species Protopterus annectens. The sequence goes on along the minus strand of NC_056743.1, from coordinate 1,351,439,651 downwards.
TGAGTGGATAGATGGCTGTCCCAAAGGACAGCTTGTTTTCTATTAGTCAAATACGAGTTGAACCACTGTAATGCTTGAGAATCCAGTGATAGAGATTTTAAGGTATCGAGGAGAAGTTGATGGTTGACCATATCAAATGCTTTTGAGAGGTCCAGAAATAGTGCAGATGAGAATAGGTTTCTATTTCGATTTTTATTTATGGTGTCAGAGAAGGAGAGAAGGGCAGTAGTAGTGCTGTGGTAGGGTCTAAAACCATGTTGAGAGTCTACAAGCAAGTTGTTATTTAGGAGATAGTTTAGAAGTTGATGGTGAATACAGCGTTCCATTATTTTGGATAGAGGCGATAGAAGGGCAATAGGTCTAAAATTGGATAGTTCATTAGAGTTTCCTCCTTTATGGAGTGGAATAATGTGGGAGATTTTCCAGCAGGATGGAATTTTGGATTCTGTTATGGTTCTGTTTATGAAGATGGATACTGGGTAGGCTATTTCTTTTGCAGCTAATTGAAGGTATTCAGCTGGAAGTTTGTCAGCCGAGGGGGTGCAGGGTTTTAGTTTAGAAAGTAGTTTCTGTATATAGGTAGTTGAGACGGTTTCAAGTTTTAGTGTATAGGTATTGTTGGGGATGGGGGTAGTTTGGAGGAGGGGTGGAGTCATGGTGCTTGCAAGTGAGTTTACAGTTTGAGAGAAGAAATTGTTAAAGGTGTTGGCAATTATGTTAGGTTGTTTTTGTGCTAAGCTAGCTGGGGTAGGTGTTTTGGTGTTGCCTGGGTGGAGTAGTTTATTAATTCCTGACCAGAATTTTTTTGGGTTTTGGTTTTGGTTTTGTTGGTATTGAAAGTTGTAGTTTTTTTTGTCTAGGATGACAAGTTTCTTTGTTTTGTTTCTTAGATGTTTGAAGGTTTGATGGTCAGTAGGGCTTTTAGTGGATCTCCATTTTGACCATGATTTATTTCTCGCTCTCATAGTTTGTTTAGTTATAACAGAGAGCCAAGGAGCTGCTTTGGATCTGATTCTGACTAACCGGGATGGGGCATGTTGGTTTAGAATTTGTAAGAAGGTGTTGTTGAAATGCGTTACTGCTTCATCTATTGGGAGGTATTTTAGAGTTGACCAGTTATATTCTTTGAGTTCAGTTTGAAAGGATCTGAGATTGAATGCTGTTTTGTTGTATTTAGTTCGATAAGTAGTTTGTTTAGGAATGTTGCATTTTTGTTTGGTGATAAAGGTAAGGAGGTGGTCACTAATATTGTCAGGGAGTATACCTGTTTTATAGGAGAGGGGATTGTTGTTGGTCAGTATCCAGTCTAGGATCGTTTGTTTGTGGGTGGATTTATGTATTCTAGTAGGGGAGTTAATGGTTTGGTGAAAGTTAAAGAGGTTAAGGTGTGTGGTGGGTTTGGGGGATATGCAGGAGTTCCAGTCGATATTAAAATCACCTAAGATTATGGTTTCCTGGGGGAAGGTGCTAGAAATCCAGCTTAGGATATTTTCCAGGGTGTGGATGTTCTTGCCTGGGGGGATGTAGGAACATATTAGGTTTATAGCTTTGGTTTTGTTAATTTGGAGTTTGGTGGAAAGAATTTCAGCATTTCCTGGTGTGGGGGGGAAGGAGTTAATTAAAGCCACCTGAAGTTGGGATTTGAACAGGAGGGCCACTCCTCCACCTTTTTTATTAGGACGGTCTTGTCTTAAGGTACTATAGCCTGGGGGGGTGAATTCATTGTCTTTGGTACTGGGTTTAAGCCAGGTTTCTGTGAGACAGAGGATATCAAAGGCGTAAAAATCAATTAAGGCATGGAGTTGAGTGACTTTGTTGTTAATGCTACGAATATTAAGGTGAGCAATAGAGAGGGAGTCAGAGGAAAAGGGTGGGTTAGAAAAGTTGGTAGTTTGTTTTGGAGGGCTTTGATTTTGGAGGGTATTGGGGCCAGGGTTGGGGTGGATATCTCCATATATAAGTAAAAGAGTTTGGGGTGGTTGCAGGGGTTTTGTGTATTTGACTGGTATTAGAACGAGTCTTTTGGAGGTTGTGAGTTTGTAGTGGTGGGCTTTATGGTAGAGAGGGGGGAGGTAGGGACAGGTAGCTAGTATATTAATATGTGATTGTTTGGGTAGGGGAAGTGTAGTTGTAGTATGTTTGGTTGAAGTAGGAGTTTGGTAAAGTTTGAGATTTTCATAGGAGGTAAGGGTGTAGTAGTAAAGCAGGATGTTTAGGAGAAGAAGAGGAAAGAGAGATTTAAGGGTTAAGGGCATGTTTTTATAGAGTATGAGGTTAGAGATTATAGGTTTGTAGGGAATAGGAGGGGTGGTTTCAAGAGAGGGTGTGGTTGAAGGAGTGAGGAATTAATTGGTGGACGTGTAGGAGAGAGGTTATAGGTTGCTGTTTAATTGGGGGTGTGTCTAGGGAAGTATAAAGGTAGGACCCCTGGGGGTGTGTGGGAATTGGGGGTAGGGAGGGGAGCGGAGTGAGCGTAGCGAACAGAGCGGGGAACAACAAGACGACCAGTTGCAGAAAACAATCAGGCAAGAGGTAGAGAACAGGTGTAAAAGTAAAGGTGGGTTAGAAAGGTAGAGAAGACCTGTGGGGGGTTAGTAATAAAATACTGGGTAAGGTAAATGAGATGTGTTTGAGAAAGAAAACAGAATAAAAATCAGGTTGGAGCAATAAGAAGAGCAGTAGGATTTACTAATGATTGTGAATGTAGGAGATGAATTGACAAGAGCGCCACCTAGTGGCCAGGAAAAGGAAAGAAAAACAGACGAAATACACTGGAGGTTTACTAAGTATGAAAAGCAGGAAACAGGGAGGTATAAGTAAGGATAAAGGCAGAACAGAGGTGGGACTGAGAGAGGAGAAAAGGCCAAATCTAAAGGGGGGGGGCTGCTGGTTTACCTGGCTGGGGTAAAAAAAATGTCCTGGTGAGTAGTATTTAATCAATACAATAATAGGACATACTTTCCAAAAATATCTGGGAGGACAGTCTTTGTTTTAAGGATGTAGACTCCTATTCAGGATACTGGATATATTGAGATGTCCACAGGGCCTCTTAGGTTAGGTATGGACAGGAACCCTGGTGTACAATCTGTAGAATTAGCTATAGGTAGAGAGACGAGAGAGAACAAGCACAGGAGAGAGAAATAGTTATTCAGTAACATTGAGAGCACATTACATTTAGCATAATCCTTTTTAAATCATCAGCAGTGAGGGTAGTGCAGTGATATATCCAGAGGCAATACTATGTTTAGCATAACAGTCAGTTTGTTACAAGCATGCAAAGGGCCCACAGGAATAAACGAACAGTAGTTAACTAAGTAATAACAAAAACCATTTAGGAGAACAGTATCAGGCCTGTATACTTCAAAAAGGTCAGATATGCAACACTGTTAATTGTGTGGTTACAAAATCAGCAGAGAGCAGTACATAATCAGTGCATACACAGCTTAATAATCAGAAAACTCAAGCATTCAATGGTAGGTTACAAGATCAGCAGAGAGCAGTACCTATTTATAGCGTACACACTGAGAGACTACAGACTTAGTACACAAAAACGCCAGTAAAAAAATACCTCAGCTAGTAAGATCTAAAACTGCATTATAACATATTCATCAAATGCCAGCAATAGAAGTTACACATTTAGTAATGATAAAAACATGTAGTACAGAATTAATAAATAACTGTACGCCAGTAAACTACCATGGTAGGCAGGAGTATTAGAGCACTAGAACTCCAGTAAGGAGACCACGTGGAGTCTAGCCTAGGGGGGGGCACTGCCAGAATGTCGCAGCAAGGGGAGTAAGGTTGCCTAGGGTAATTGGAGGGGCCAGGGCCAAACAATGAAATTGCAAAGGAGATTGGATAAAGAAAGCCTGCAGGGGGAATCGGCTACTAGGCGAGCTTATGGAAAAAGGTGCAGATGGCACCTTAAGACACTCCTTAGGTTCCGCTCTCTGATAGCGGTAAAAGAGCGCTACAGTATGCAAACAGTCTGATTTACCCAATTACTGAGTTGAAACACGTGTGATTTAGTAGCGCAAAAACATATGAGGACAAAGCTTTAAGGCAGTGAAGTTAAAATTGACTAAATGCACGAAGGCGCATAATGGGTGTATTAATAAAGAGTGCAATATAACAGCGTTAAGAGGTAGCAGCAACCCTTACGGAGTAAGCAGCCGTTTTGGCTGGTTAGCTAGTTTAAAGGGGTAAGGGGAATGGTACAGGCGTCGCCAAAAATCAGATAAGGACGCTATTATCAGTTAAAGGCCAAGGGGATAAATCCGGTAATAGCGCTATTAGCAGATAAAGATCAGGGAGATAATCCCTCTAATGGAGCGACCATGCAGGAAGGAGTGATGAAGGGGGATTACCGCCTTCAGGGTCCCAGAGTGGAAATGGCGTTCCACGTGTTCTGCAGTGGCGTAATTGCTAGATGTACAGCAGCACAAGGTATAAACAGCTACTGCCACAGAAGTTGTCAAAAGCACAAAGTTATAAACAGCTACTTCAACAGTAATTATATTGAAGGAAACTCAAAAACCGTGACTACAACTATCAACAACAGCCGTGATAACAGTTCAACAATTGCATCAAATCACAGTACTCACATGCGGAAAGACAGAAATCTACCCTCAGGACCAAGGAGACGCAGCAGCCCACCTAGGGATAACCTATAGGGAGGAAACGGCTGAGGGATGGGTAAATTTATACTATGGAAGCGGAAGTGGAGTAGGAGGGGGAGGGGACAGGTTGAGAGAAAGAGGCTAGGAAGGTACAGAAGAATCTGTACAGAAGATGCGAGGAAGGGAGGGCAAGTAGAAGTGTATACACACTAAGGAAGGTTAAGGAGATGGGCAAATAGAGAAAGAAGGTATAGTAGATGTTAAGGGAGGGACAGACAAGTGAAATAAAATAAGGCAGAGAGGGGGAGGGCATCAAGAGTGTGTAGGTAGAGCGGGCAGAAAGAGGCTGGTGTCACGAACAAGACGACCAGTTGCAGAAAACAATCAGGCAAGAGGTAGAGAACAGGTGTAAAAGTAAAGGTGGGTTAGAAAGGTAGAGAAGACCTGTGTGGGGTTAGTAATAAAATACTGGGTAAGGTAAATGAGATGTGTTTGAGAAAGAAAACAAAATAAAAATCAGGTTGGAGCAATAAGAAGAGCAGTAGGATTTACTAATGATTGTGAAAGTAGGAGATGAATTGACAAGAGCGCCACCTAGTGGCCAGGAAAAGGAAAGAAAAACAGACGAAATACACTGGAGGTTTACTAAGTATGAAAAGCAGGAAACAGGGAGGTATAAGTAAGGATAAAGGCAGAACAGAGGTGGGACTGAGAGAGGAGAAAAGGCCAAATCTAAAGGGGGGGGGCTGCTGGTTTACCTGGCTGGGGTAAAAAAAATGTCCTGGTGAGTAGTATTTAATCAATACAATAATAGGACATACTTTCCAAAAATATCTGGGAGGACAGTCTTTGTTTTAAGGATGTAGACTCCTATTCAGGATACTGGATATATTGAGATGTCCACAGGGCCTCTTAGGTTAGGTATGGACAGGAACCCTGGTGTACAATCTGTAGAATTAGTTTCCAAAAATATCTGGGAGGACAGTCTTTGTTTTAAGGATGTAGATTATAATCTTTATTCCTTCCCATCTTATTGTATTTAACACATTTTAATTTTTTTGGGATGGGAATGTGATTTTAATGTTATTGCATTGTAGGCATTAACTTTGTTTAATTTATCATATTTAATTTATGGTATGCATTTAATAGAATTTTATATTTCATAAAGTATTGTTTAGGTTTTTTATTACTGATTACAGCAATAAGTATGTTATTCACAAAACAGGTATGTTTTACATGAAAAAGCATCTTTCAGTGCCTATCATTATTTTAATGTAATACTACTAATTATTAGGTAATTAATGGGTGGAGTTTTAACTTGATTGTCTCTGCTATTTAAAAAGTTTTTCTCTAATGGACAGCTTTGTTTGCCTTGAAAAAGCCTGGTAATTTACTGGGTGAAAGCGCTTGGCTTATTTGTGTTTTGCTGTTCTGAATTATGAACTGTGACCTCTTGCTGTTTTAAAATAAAAGGAATTTTATTCTATTGCTGGCTATTGGAACATTTAGGTTCGGATCCTGTGTACCGTGAATTGTGCTTATTCTATCTAAAGCCTGTGATATGGTTAACCATCGCATACTCTTGAATACTCTGTCATCCTTCTCTCTTGACACCAAAGCAATTCTCTGGTTTAAGTCCTACCTTAGTAATAGACAGCAAGCAGTCCTTTGGGACAATCAACTATCTTCTCATCTTCCCATTTCCCTAGGAGTCCCTCAAGGATCCATTCTTGGTCCACTCCTATTCTCATTATTCATCAATGACCTTCAAATAGCCATTCCTCTAACCACCTGTATACAATATGCTGATGATTCTACAATCATATGCTCTGCCAGCTCTATATCTGAACTTCAGTCTTTAACCCAAACAGCTTTCAACACTGTAGAGTCATGGTTCTCTAGACGGTGCCTTCTTTTGAACACAAAAAAGACCAAGCTACTATTGTTTACGCCAAACACTAAGTCACCCCTCATAGATTTCTCCATTCAATCTAGCAATGGTACCCTTATATCCCCAGACTTTTCCACCAAACTATTAGGAATTACAATTGATAATAATCTCACCTTTGACATTCACATTAATAACACCATTAAATCTGTTAATAAAAAACTGGGCTCCCTATATAGGATAAAACTTTTCTTGACTCCAACTGCCAGAAAGACTATTGCCCACTCCCACCTAATTTCAACACTACTGTATGCAGCTCCCATATATACTAATCTAAAAAAAAGTAATCTTACCAAACTATCCAACTCCTATAATAGTATTGCTAGATTTGCCACTGGAAACCCATATAGAACTCACCATTGTCATAACCTTCATCAACTAGACTGGCTGGAACTAAAAAACCTTCTGATACTTTCCCAACTTACCATCACTCATAAATTTTTTTATCAACCTAATAATACACCAGTACTAAACAACCTTATATCACCCTATAGGAATCTTGAGTCCTTATCCTCCTCCAATAAACTACTTACTAGGACCACCAAGTCAAACACCTTAGCTGGTGACTCACTATTCTCAAATACCGTGGGAAAACAATGGAACCTCTTGCCCTCTGACCTTACCACACTTCCATCCCTCTCTCTCTTCAAGCAAAGTCTTAAGGCATACCTTAAAAATCACTGGCTATGCCCTTGCTGTTACCCAGACTGATTCTCTGGACTTCTCATTGTCATCTCTTGGCCTCCCACTATCCTATTCTCTTTCCTATATTCTCCCCTAAATTAGAAGGTACTTAAGTAATCTCTACTACTTGACAACAATTAGATTCTTGTCTGCTGAGATATCAATGTACCCTATTGGTAGTATTCCCTGCCTCTTAATTAATATACCCTCCTTTTTTTTTCTCTCCCTTCCTTTTTTTTCTAATAATATGTCTAGCATATAATCCTTAGGAAAAGTAACTGTCTGCATAAACTAGATTTACCAAAGTTTTAAAGGTATTTTTCTAATAGTGTCTTGGGATTGCCCTAGACTTACATGCTGTAAAATGTTCTGTAAATGTATGATGTATTAGTATGTCCTTTTGTCTTCCTAGAATTTATAGCTAATACCTTTTTGTCTATTTTAAACCTTTTGATGTGGTGGTGGTGGTGGTATGTTTTACAATTGGAGCTTTTCTCCTCGGGCCTCTGCTGAAAATGGAAATATATCCAGCTGGACTAGCTCGGTTAGCAAATGTTAAATAAATAAAATAAAAAAGATGCCAGCATTTTCACCTGCCATTCATTTAGGAAACTGCAGACGAGTGATGTACTATGGCTGCATTCAAGCATTACCCAAAATTGAAACGGATCCGTCAAAGCAAGTAGGACTTTGTGTGCTATCTAAAACACTAAACTTTTATTACAACATAAGACACAAAAATCAACGGAACCAAAGAGACAAAGTGCATTCAGCCCGAAGGAACGAAAACAATACTGGGAAGGTTTTTAAATAAGCAGGTCTACAACAGGGCCTGGCAGATATTAATAATGCAGACGTAGAGGGGGGCGGCAAGTTTTGATAAATAGAGTGAGCCGCTCTTATTTATTTTAGTAATTTTATTTATTTTTGATTATCAATTGATTTATTTATTTAGATTTGCTGACTGGGTAGAGCAAGAAGAAAAGTGTCAACAATCTTACAAAATACTGGGAATGGTACAGGTTGTAGGCGGGGTTTAACCTGATTGCAAAGTAAGCTGTCATCTGGGACGGACCACATCACATGTTTCACATGTCCTTTGCGATACATCAGCGAGGCGTGAAAAGTCACTTCCGTGTTTTTCCCCCTGACAGGCAAGAATAACCCTCCTCTTGTTACGCCCACTGATGTCATCAGTAACGTTGTCGGGGTCCTTTCATCCATGGTAACGTACCTTGAAAAGTATGGAAGTGACACTTAAAATGTTCTACGCTTATCTGAAAAAATTCTGAGGCGAGATCTGCGTGTTAGGAATGATGATTGTTTTTCCAGTTAATTATATTCTTCTTTGCGGACAGGTTGTGCTATTTCTATGTATCGTATTGTTTCATTGTACGTCGGTAATATACTCGCAGAACACCACGACTTCTGCCGCAAGTTTAACTGCTGGTTATTTTCTAGCGGAGACTAGTACTGCGCATCCTGTTTCCAACAGCAGTGCAGGGACTGGCAACAACACATGGGACTACAAAGACCCTTTATCACCGCTGATTCTTTGTAGCTTCTTGTAAGTGTGTACACAAGGTAGCATCTGATCAGCAGTAATTATCCGTATTGATTTTAACTATATGAGGTATTGAGATCTGTTGGATACCTTTTGTCAAAAGGAGTACATTGAATATTTTGATGTTGAACAAAGAAAGCTGTTATGTAGGTAACGTAATCAGTTATTTGTTTATTTATTAAATATTTCCTGCTACTCCCACATCTGTCTACGAGCTCCTACTCCGTTATCTGCTGGATCGTAGGCTCATAAGAATATACTAGACTAACGACCACCAGCCCAGGGTCTTTATAAGCGTAGCCGTACGGTGCAACCCAACTCAGTTATATTCCTATGTAAAGTGAATCTGTTTGGTGGGGTTCTAAAGGTTTAGTGTGGGGTGTGTGTTAGTTAGGGAATATTGACTGTTGGCCTTTGCTTGTTGGAGATATTGGGGCCAGACGGGGGTGAATATTTAGATTTATCATCCAATGGTCAAGGTTAACTTTCTTTTGAGAGACATGTCTGTCTCGCCAACATATTCTACTTGTGTCACAAGCAGAGTTTAAATCCATAGATGTAATGTTTCTGGTGCTGTTCGTTCCATGGATGTGCAAAAGGTGTGTCAGTGCTGGATCTGAGGAAGCCTCATCTGCCAGGCATAGATCGCTTCAAAGTAACCTGTAGGAGACTGAGTGTAGAGTTAGGGCTTTAATGCGATAGGTATAGGGCAGTGTGTTAATAGCCTGGATCCTTTTGGTGAGGAACTTTTGTGGGCGTTTTAACTGTTGCATATGTATGGGCAAGTACATACCAAAGGAGGCATTGTACTCAATGATAGGTCCGATAATAGGAAGTTACTAGGCTATTGGCCCTTACCAGCCTAGCCAAAAATTTAGCCAGTGTCCCAAGTCAGCACTCTATGCCACTGTCCAGCCAGGATACAGGTGGAATCCCAGGGGTGTATTTTCTGTTCCCCATCCAGTTGTCCAGGTTGTGCTTAAAAAAGGGTTAATGAGGTACTCTGCTTTACATGGAGAGGGAGTGTATTCCACAAAAGGGGGAGTGTTTTGGGACACAAATCTGTCCTGCCAACAAGTCCTACTGATGTCGCAGAACAGGTTGAGGTCGTGAATGTGGGTTACTCTAGTGGAACTTGACTTGCAGGTATGCAGCAGTCCCATCAGGGTGGTGTCTGAGATTGCTTTGTATACCAGACAGAGGTCACCTCTGAGGAGTCTGTAGGAAATAGAGGGACAGGGCTTATAGCCTGTTTGTGTAGGGTAGATGTTTGAAATCCTGAATTCCCTGGGTGAGGAACCTCTGTGGTCTCTCCAGCTACTGCATGTACTTTGTGAGGTACATACTGAAAGGGGCATTGTACTCAGTAATGAGTCTTATAAGGGAAGAATACAGGGATGTTATGACCACCTTGTCCCTGAATGCGATAATCTTACTAAAGCGCCAAGTAGAAAGCTTTCTGTATAACGGAGATAATATGGTGATAAAAAGTTGTTTGCTATCAAGCTGGGTGCCCAAGTCCCTCACAACTGATTGTGTGCTTAGCACCTTATTGTCAGTGTGATCCTTTGTGGTGACGTTACTCTCCCCAAAAAGGATGCTGTATTTTTTGGTATTTAGTTTGAGGTCATGATTCTGGCACCAGCCACTTGTTTGGGGGGATGTCCACATCACTAGGGGAATTGATGACAGCACCCAGCTTGCAGTCATCTGCAAACTTGGCCAGCCATATCCCACTAGATTTGGCCTGCACCTCCGAGAAGTATATCCCAAACAGCAGAGGCCCCAAGACCGATCACTGGGGATACACCGCTTGTTATCGGTCTACTATTTCAAGTAGCTTCCCTTATTTTGACTAGGTGGTTTCTATCAGTGAGCCAGTCTGCTGCCCATCTGGTAACATATGGATTGATGCCTAGTTGAGAGAATTTATCTGTTATACCTGAGTGGGGACTAGTATCGAAGGCTTTGGCCAGGTTAAGGTAGGCGTTGTGCACCGTCTTCCCTTTGTCTATGGCCTTGATGACTGCTCAAAGAAGTTGACCATATTTAACAAGCATTACCTCCCCTTGACAAAACCAAACTGTGTGGGATCAAGTGTCTGAAGGTTGCCAATGTCCTTGTTAATGAGGTCCATGATAATTTGCTCCATGGCCTTGCAGATGAGGCTAGTTAGGCTGATGAGTCTATAATTTCCCGGATTGGTGGATGCTGCATCTTTGTGCAAAGAGATGACAGTGGCTGTCCTGCACTTGGCTGGGGCGAAGCCGGTACTCAGGCTTTAGTTGAATAGGGTGCCTAATGGTGCTGCAAGTTCCTGACTGAGTACTTGTAAGATGCAGCCTGGGATGTTATCGGGTCCCATGGAGGCTGTATTTTTTTGTCTTTGAGAGAGCAGTGATGACTTGCTCCCTAGAGATAAGGGGAGGGGGGCAGGTACTGGGGATGCCCTGTTTTATTGATTGGGGGGACAGAGGAGTAAAGTTTTCACTGAATCTGTCTACCAGCAAGTTGGCTATATCTACAGCATTTGTGTATGTGGTGTCCTTGATCACCAGTTCTGAGCAGATCTGGGTGCTCCCCTTGAGATTGCCGACATATGTGAAGAAGGCGTTATGATTGTCTTTAGTAGATGTGACAAGTTTGGACATGAAGTTTACTATGGAGGATTTCACTAGTGCTCTTATTTGTTTGTTCAGGCAAAGGGAAGATTGCTTCCAATTAGGCACCTGCTCCTTCTTGGCCCTGGACCTCAGTTTTTCCTTTTATTATAGAGTTTATTTATTGTACATGTCCACCAGAGAGGTTTACTCTTCCTTCAGGAGGAGGATTTTGTCCTGTCTGGTATTCCTGATTCCATGCAGCTATATAAATGCTCATATAGTACTTTGGTGTAGGTTTGGACATATGTTTCCAGTTTCTGTGGAGGGGGGGGGGGGCTGTGAAGCTGTTTATACCTTCCCTCAGGAGGTTGTAATCAGCTTTGGAGAAGTATTTTTGTTTGACCCTAGCTTGGGGGGGGGGGGGGTCATGTGGAGATGGTGACTTCGAAAGTGATTGTTTTGTGGTCGCGTCTTATCAGGGATGATGACACTGTATGGATGCTGCAGTGGTTACTCATGTTTGTTAATACCAAGTCCAAGATATTTTCACCTCTTGTGTGAGTGCCAACCAACTGGTCCAAGGCATTTGCATAGACGAAATCAAGGATTCTCTGGGAATTTGTGTTTTGGCATGAATATTTCTTCCTATCTATGATTGGATAGTTAAAATCACCCAGAATCAGGGTAAAGGGTTGAATCTTGATAGATTCGAAGAGGTCCAGGTAGGTGGAGTGGGCATTTTGAGTCAAAGTTGGAGGCCTACAGCTATTTGATTTGAATAGGTGTCTTGTCAATTGTCAACTACACCTGGAGTGTTTCCTGTGCATCATACTGTTTGAAAAGCCTAGAGGTGTGCATGTCTTATATATATATATATATATATATATTGCAACTCCATCTCCTTTTGTTTTGCTGCCCACGGTTTGGGGTCTGAATGAATGATAGGATGAGTAACCTGGTATGGCTGGGGTGCTCTCCGCAGCTTTGAACCAGGTTTCTGTGACTGCACAAATGTCAGCTTCTTCTAGGGTTAAGAATGCTTGCAATGAATGCATTTTCATTGTTTAGACTCCTAGCATTTAGCAGCATGACCTTTAATTTATGTTTTGATGAAATTTTCATGTTGGTAGTTATGACGTCATGGCATTACCTAAAAAAAGCACTATGGGGTAGGAAAGAGCTGTTGCCAGGAGCTTGAAGCCCAAGGGAGACAGATGCAGGCTATCTCTGGCAAAGCATCATGGTTTGTCAATCATGTCAACCCAGGCTGTCAGGTACTGGATCCCCATGGAATGACACCAGAAACTAAGCCACTTGTCAGTTGTTTTCTGTTTGTATTGATCTGTTTGTATTGAGGCATCATTCTGGGTAACAGTAAAATGCTGCTTAAGACTAGGGACATACCTGCCTGGAACACCTATTCAACGAGCTTGATCATGTCTCTCTTCATGTAGTCCAGGGAGGTACATCTCAAGTCATTCTCTCCAACATGGATTATGACAGAGTCATAACAGTACCTGTTGAGAGACTTGAGTGCATTGGTGATATGGCAGATTCTGGCACCCAACAGACAACTAACCATGACTTTCTCCTCATCCAGTCTGGTGAGGAGCACATATGTGTGTCTCCCAATGGATTCTCCTATGACTAATATGTTTGGTTTATTTAGGCCTTAGTGGCTTTGAGACACAGGCGTGTGCACTCTGTGTGAAGTGGTGGGCAGTGGATTTTGCATGTGTTTATGCCTCAGAGGTCTTGCTTCTTTGGGTATACTGTTGTTGAAGATCTCCGCATATGTGGGGGTAAGTTGTGTAGGCGTGGGTGGTGGTTGAGGTGTGGTGTTCATGTTGCCAACCTTCTCAGTGCCAGATATACTGGTTTGTGTGGGAGAGAGCAGTGACACTAGGTGCTTGATGTAATTACATCTCTCACAAATTGTGGGGCCAAGTATAGCGGTAGTATAACTTTCTTGGACCTGGGTGCCAAACCCTTACTTATACGTTGGGCAGCATTAAATGATTGTGTTATTACTTTGGCTAAATGTTGGTCAAAAACCAGATTGCTGTCTACATGTGTTCTCAGATCCCTAATTACTGGGTCAACTCTCAGTACACCTTTCCCAAAAGACACTATAATGCAGTTCTTGGCATTGAGATTTACTCTGTGGTCACAAGTACAAGGCTCTCTGAATGTCACCAAAAAACACCACAGATAGAATAAAGGTGACAACCTGGTGGAGGAGCAAATCAAAGGTAGTGCAAAACACTGAATGCTAATCAAAAACAATAGAAATTCAATAAAAACTGTTCATTGATACATTAAGCACTTTTGTTCTATCAATTCTGGGACTTCTTGATTTCTCTTGTTTTTGATTAGCCCATAGTGTTTTTCTGCTACCTTTGATTGCTCCTGCACCACATTGTCACCTTTATTCTGTTTTTAATCAGTGGCTTTGACAGTAGTCGTTTGTGTTAGACCCTCTTACAGGATGTTAGTGTGTCATGGGGACAATCTGTGTTAGTTTCCAGTTTGCAATTGTGTGTAAACTTGGTGAGCTTGACCTCCAAGAAGTAGATGCCAAACAGGAGCTGGCCTAGCACCGATTCCTGAGGTTTTCCACTGGTGGCCAGTCTCTTGGTAGAGGTGGGCTCATCAATCCTGACTTCTTGGGTCCTAGCTGTGAGCTAGATGTCAATCCAGTGTGTTATGTAGGGATTTAGGTCTAGTTTGGTGAGGTTTGTGAACAATACCCGAGTGGGTTATATAATCAAACACTTTAGCCAGGTCTCGATAGGCAGTATGCTCCATTTTCCCCTCAGCATTTGCCTTGGTGGCACTTTCAGAGAAGTCTACCAGGGTTAGTAGCATGATCTTCCTCTGACAAAACCAAACTGGGATGGGTCCTTTGTCAGTAGGTTGCCAGTGGTTGATGGTCCACCCTTGTGAAGAGGATAACCATTGCAGTCCTTCATTCACTTGGTTCTTAGCTTGTTTTGAGGCTGTAGTTAAATAGTCTCAAGTGGTCCTGATGTTTCAAGCTGTTTCGAGGCAACCCGGGATATTGTTTGGGTCCATTGAGGCTGTGTTTTTGGTTAAGCGACTGCTGCCATGATCTGCTCCTTGCTGATGGTTGGGGGGGGGGGGGCTTATGCTAGTAGGGATTTTACAGAAGTAGGTAGTGGGAGGGTTGAAGTTGAATTTGTCATCCAGAAGATTTGCTATTTCACTCTGCTTGGTGAAGGTGGTGCCATTTGTCACCAGTTAAGTACACTGCTGTACCTTACCTTTAAGATTTTGGGCATATCTGTAGAAGGCTTTGTGGTTGTCTTCAGTGTGATAGATTGTCTTGACCTTGTAATTGGCCTTGTTGGACTACATTAGTCCTCTTAGTTTCCTGTTTAGGGTATTTAGTGAGCTCTTGCCATTATGAGAGTTGCCCTTTCCGATTTTGGCCATAATGTTTTTCCTTTTGTTATATACCCTGTTAAGGTTAGGATTTTACCAGTTTGGTTTGTTTCTAAAGTTTGTTTTGAGCTTACTTCTGGCAAGTACAGCAGCCTCTATACAGCCATTAGCATGGTTGTACAGGGTTTCTTTGAACAGTTCCAAACAGGTTGCTGTGAACTCGGGGTTCGGAGGACATTGAATTTTGACAGACTGTCACTTAATAGAATGTAGTTTGCTTTAGAATAGTTTCTAACTGTTACAGGTCGTGTTGGGTTTTCCATGGTGATCTTTGTTTAGAAAGAGACAGCTTTGTGTTCTGACTTCACCAGTGAGGATGTGATATGGGGGGGGGGGGGTGCAGTGCTCTCCCATATTGGTGAGTAGTAGGTTCAGTATGTTTCAACATTCTGTCTGGTCAAGGGTATTTGTGTAATAAAGTCCAGGAAGCTTTTTGCCTGCAAGTTGGAGGCAGTGTACGTTTCCCAGTCTATAGATGAGCTGTTGGTCTCCCATGAATTGGGTGTTTGGCTGGATGATGTGTGCTTCTAACAGGTCTACGTACGAGTTATGGGATTCTTGGGGCATAGATGGTGATCTGCAGCTTGCTAGGATATGGTAGGGAACTTTGTCTATGATGACTTGCATGTGGATTAACTCCAAGGCATCATCCTGTTTAACCAACCTAGAGGCATCCTTGTTGCTAATGTAGATCAAGAAAATCTCCACCTTTAGTCCTTATCTGTGCAGCTGATTGTTTAAATGTGTTGAAGGCACTGAAGCCTTGTACTGCAGGAATACTTTCTCTGGGTTTTAACCATGTGTTGGTAATGGCAAAGTTTGTATCCTCCAGAGTGAGGAGAGCTTGTAGTGCGTAGAGTTTCTTTTTAAGGCTTCTAACATTGAGCAGTAACACCTTTGGGTTGTATTTGCAAAGTTGTTAGTTTTAACCCAAAGCAGCTGTTGGCAAGAGAAAAGAAACGCAAACCAGTGGTAGTACACCTCGGCGATGACCACACACAAAGAACCAAGCAATCCAATAAAACTGCAATTTATTTAGCGCCGCGTCTTACAGTGACTTCATCAGAATAAAAATCAACATTTAAAATTCGTTTTTACATCCTCTACAATCATTTCATTGGTGGTGCTTAATCAACATCATCTCCTGTGATTTAAACACTCCCCTAATTTTACTATGGAAATAATACATTTTCCTCAGTTCCACTAAACAATACAAACCAATTATTTAGAAAAGTTCATACTTTTTCTTAAAAAGTAAATAATAAAATTGAAAATTTACTTTTGGATGTTTAAAAATAGTTAAAAAAACATGTTAAAATAGTAATGGTTAACTTACTTCAATTTCCTATATAGTACATGGATCCGCAAACATTCCAAGTCGCACCAGATATTAAAGTTTAGGAGCATGCATTTTCACTACAGGACCCAGAGATATTCGATTATTAAGACCAGGTGAGGCAGTTGGGTGCAGATCTAATTATCACAGTTCAAGCAAGGTCTCCCACTGCCCTCTCTGTGGGTTGACATCAACCTGTTCCAAGACCCAAAATTGAAAAGTAGCATTCCCACAGTTCTGAAGGTGTCTACATAAGGCATTCATTTCCATTCCTTTCTTTGTCTCATAATAGTGTTCATAAACTCTTAATTTCAGGGCTCTTTATTTTATTTTACATTTGTTGACCGGGCTGGTCCAACTGGATATATGTCAATTTTCAGCAGAGGCCCGGGGAGAAAATCTCCAAAAGCATACATTAATAACAGAGAAAAAAAAACAATTATCTATGAGAATATTCATTAGCATATATTTGCAGAAGAAATATTAGAAATTAACTACAAAGAACTACAAAATTAAAATGTGTACAAATTGAGCATGATAGAAGAAACAGGGAAGTGTTAGTTGATGTTCTGTAATCAGAAAAAATAGGAAGTACTTGTGAGGATATAGAAAGCTAGTCAGGGTTAGTACATGGGCAGAGCCAGTGGGTTTTGAGGTGAGATTTGAGTTGGGATTTAAAGCAAGGAGGAGAAGAGAGTGCAGTGAGATTGTCAGGAAGGGAGTTCCAGATTTTTCCTATTATGTTTGAGAACAGAGTTTCTGGGCATGTTATAGGATTTACAAGTGGAAATAAGAATTTTATGAGAAGAACGTAGGCTTTTAAGATTGCTGTAAGGAGTAATAAGAGTAGTGAGTATGGGAGTATTAAAGAGTTTATACAGGATTTTATGGGCTATGGAGAGTTGGTGAAATAAAATCAGGTTTTATAGCTCAAGCCATTCTAATTGGATTAAGTTTATGCAGTGTTGAGTTCTAAAAGTAGAGCCAGAGGCAAATCTAGCAATACTGTTGTAGGCAACAGCCATTTTGCTGAGGTTAGCTTTGGACAGATTAGTGTAGATAGACGAGGCATAAAGGAGGGTGGAAGCTAGGTGCGAGTGGGCGGTGGATGTTCTGGCAAGTGGAGTAAGGAATGGCTTAATTCTATACAATGAGCCTAGTTTTCTGTTAACTAGTTTTATAGTGTTGTTAAGGTGAGTGTCAAAGCTTAGATTGTTGTCAACCTCCACTCCTGGGAGCCTAGTAGTTGGGTCAGGGGAAATATAGGTACCATTACTTGACAAGACAGAGAAGTTGAGTGGAGAGGATTTACGGGTGGGGGAGAAAAGTAATAATTTGGTTTTCTTGGGGTTTAAGATTAAGCATCGTTTTAGGAACCACATTTCTACAGTTTGGAATGTCTGTTGGGTGATAGAGTGAAGTTTAGAGGGGGGAAGAGGCAGAACAAATCAGAGTAGAATCATCTGCATATTGTATACATGTTGCAGGAGGAATAGTAGTATGAAGATCATTAATGAAAATTGAAAACAGAAGAGAGCCAAGAATTGAGCCTTGGGGGACTCCAAGGGAAATGGGTAGGTGGTTGGAGAAGTTATTGTGCCAAAGAACTGCCTGCTGTCTGTTATGAAAATAGGAGTGGAACCACTTTATAGCATTTGTGTCTAGTGCGAAAGATTTAAGTTTTAGTATCTCATGATTGACCATATCGAAGGCTTTGGATAAATCAATAAAGAGAGCAGAGGTAAGGATGCTATTATTCCGGTTTTTGTTGATGCACTCAGTGAAGGAAAGGAGGTCTGTTGTGGTGCTGTGGAATGGTCTAAAGCCATGTTGACAGCTAGTAGATTGTAATTTAAGAGGTGATTTAGAAGTTGTTTTTGGACGCATTTTTCCATGATTTTAGCTAGGGGGGAGAGTAAGGCTGTGGGTCGGTAGTTTAAGAGTTCAGTTGAGTTGCCACCTTTATGCAGGGGAATAATATAGCAATAACCCACGCCTGGGTGTGGGTAATGCTAAATTTACCCACGGTTGGCGTGGTTTGGTCCCGAGGGCGGAGCCCTCGGGACCAAACAAAGCCAACCGTGGGTAAATTTAGCATTACCCACACCCAGAAGTGGGTTATTGCTATTATACCATGACATTAAGAAAAGAAACTGTTACTTTTCTTAAATAATGGCATAGTATAATGCCTGTTTACTGCCCTTCCGCAGATGTCTGGCATCCGCGGCAGTTCTGATGTACTGCGCGCCTGCGCAGTACATCAGAGTTGTAAAAGCAACGGAGAAAGCAAGATCTCCGCTTTTTTAGTGTTTCGCTATGTAAAATGAGTTTAACATAGCGAGACAGTTTTAAAATAAGCAACGGAGATGTCCGTTGCTTATTTTAAAACTGTCTCGCTATGTTAAACTCATTTAACATAGTGAAACACTAAAAAAGCAACGGAGATCTTGCTTTCTCCGTTGCTTTTAAACACTGTCTGCTATGTTAAATGGGTTTAACATAGGCGAGACCTTTAAAATAAGCAACGGAGATCTCCGCTGCTTATTTTAGCTGTCTCGCTATGTTAAACCCATTTAACATAGCGAGACAGTGTTTAACGAAGAGTTATACTAATGGAAAAAAGTCCTGGCGACCGGACCTTTTTCCATTAGTATAACTCGATTTACAACGGGCACGCTGGCCAATCAGCGTGCACGTTTTGGGGGGATCATGGTATAATATGTGATATTTTCCAGATTGAAGGAATGTAGCCTTCGATGATGGTTCTGTTAATTAGGAAGGAAATGGGATAGGCTAATGTTTTAGCTGCAATTTTTAGATATTGAGCTGGTAGCTGGTCAGCTGATGGAGAGGAGGATTTCAGTTTGTGGAGCAGAGAACATATTAGTGATGTGGGTACAGGTTGCAGTTGAAATAAGGGAATAAAAGTATTAGACGAGGTGGACAGGGAGGGGATATCTGGGGAAAGTTGATTAGATAGAGACTGGACAGTTTCAGTAAAGAAGGTGTTGAAGGCATCAGCAGTTTGTTTTGGGTTGTTTTGGGAAGTGCCTGAGGGGCATGGGGTGTCAGAGTGGTCAGGCTTTAAGAGTCTATTTATTCCTGCCCAGAACTTTTGCGGATTATGTTGTTTAGCTTGTTGTAGATGGCAGTAGTGGTTTCTTTTATCTAGATGTATGGCTGTTTTTGTAATGTTTCTTATTTGCCTAAAGTTTAGTTTGTCGATGGGATCTGTAGTTCTGTGGTATTTAGTCCAGAGTTTATTTTTCAGAATAATTTTATGCCTTGTGTCCTTTGCTAGCCAAGGTGCGGGTTTTGAGCTAATTCTGACAGATCTTGAGGGAGCGTGTGAGTCTAGACTAGATATGAACTTTGAGTTGAAGTATGAGAGAGCATCATCCAGTGGAAAGTGTTTGAGGGGACCAGTTACAGGCTTTAAGTTCAGCTTTGAAGGAGGAAAGGATTAGAAGTATAAAGTATAGCAGCGAGTAATTTAGTTAAGTTTAATGCAGTGGGTACAGAAAGTAAGGTAGAATAACTTTGCAAGTTAGGGTGACATCTAGTGGACAAAAGGTTTATTACAGAAGAAGGTAGTTAGCAGGTAATAACATGAGCGGGAGAGAAAAAGAAAAAAAATTACTCAGGCCGGGAAAGGAGTGAGGAGGACAGGCCAGAAGGGGAGAATGCAGCAACTAGTGTGAGGCAAGGAGGGTGGGGCTGCTAGGTGTCCTAACTAAATAGCGTCACTGAAGGCCAGGGGCAAAAAAAAATTCTCATTTATACAAAAATGCAAAAAAAATAAATTTGGCTAGAAGGAACACATACTTTCTAGCTTCCTTAAATACAGGGTTCAGAGTAGTGAGACCAAAACTTTGAGGGAACAGGGAATGAGGCAGTAAAAGGTTCTTTAAATGGGTTCTTGCTCGCCAGGTAAATTCCCGTATGTCTAGGGAGTAGGGTCAAGTTAGAGTAGCACAGGATCGCTACAGTTAGGAACGCATAGCAGCCAGGGGTAAACTGTCCAACATAGTTTGCTCAGAATCCTGGCAGAAAGCTAAGTAATCTACCCCTCTTGAACAGTTCTAGTACCTGTTAGCTTTAAGTTCTGTTCCTAAGCAAGGTAATTTCAAATTGGCCATTTGTGCCATGTATTTACACTGTTGGCACATTCCACACCTGTAGGTGCCCTTAGCCTTATTACTACCATAATTGTTTAAATCACTTCTAGGTTCTTTTTCCAAAATGTTCTTGATATTCTTCCCCCTATGGTATGTAAACTGTAGTGCTTTTGAAAACACCACCTGGCTATTTGGAATTTTGGAAAAAAAACTCCCAGTACTTTCTTATGTTTTGTATTTCAGTAGTGTCTTTGTCATATTTAAGAATTAAAGATGTAGTGTAATTAGTTCCACTTCTTCCTATACTCCCTGTATGGGAAACAAAATTCTGTTTGCAGTTTGTAATTGCATTAGTTCTATTAAGTGAAGGCAGTAAGTTAACATTTCTCAAATTGTTTCCCAAAAGGGGGTTGTACTTGGTACCCCATCCACCCAAGATTTTTCTCTTGACTGGCATAGTTAATGTGTTGGGGTAATCCCTTTCATTGAAAAGTTGTTCAGCATAATTTATCTCATTCTCATATGCAGAGGTCATGCGGGTTACACAGACTATTTGTCCCTTTAGTATACTCCTTTTCTGGTGTTGAGGGTGGTTACTACTAAAATACAAGTAGGTGTTTGAGAAATATTCCTTCCTGTATAACTTGGAATTTAAATGTATAATTCAATGAGTCCTTAATTGATGTTGACATCAAGATAATGAATTTTGCCACCTTTAGTACTGTGGATAAATAAAAAAACAGGTAGTAGAATCAATGTACTCACTTTTTTCCAGTTCATTGTCTGAACCATTCCAAATTATAAAAAAATATCATCCAGGAATCATTTATTTATTTATTTTATTTAACATTTGTTGACCGGGAATGTCCGACTAGGTTCCACAGAGCCTGTTTTCAGCGGAGGCCCGGGGAGAAATGCTCCAGATCATAAATCATATTCTTATAAAATAGTGAATTAAATACATTTTCTCCCAGTGCAATAGGACAGTATTGGCAAAAAGTGTGGCTCAAGCAGCACCCATTGCTGTTCCACTTATTTGCTTATAAAGTTCCCCATCAAAGTACATGAAATTTATTTTTGAGTACCAACTCTAAACATCCTGTAATTCATTTCAGCTCATTGATACTCAGAAGGTCACTGTCAAACAATATGTCCATACACTAGTATAGTCCTGTTGAATGTGGAATAACAGAAGGTAAATTCTGCACACATACTTCACAAAACCAGTGTGCCATGCAATCACAGCCCTTAAAGCAAAATAATATACCCAACACACTAGTAATAGGTGACTCTGTAGTCAGGCACACCGACGTCCCACTCACTAGGCTGAACAAGGAGAAGGTTACTGTTAGCTGCCTGTCGGGTGCCAGGATCTGCCACATAACACAAGCACTCTGGTCACTCCAGAACAAGTACAAATATGACTCTGTTATTGTCCATGTTAGTGTGAATGACCTGAGCCGTACCTCCCTGGACTACATGAAAAGAGACCTGGAGGAGCTCTCTGATCACATAGCCCAGGCCGGTATGACCCTGACCCTGAGTAGCATCCTGCCCTCACCAAGAACGATACCATGGTGTAGAGAAAAAAATTATCAATTTCAACAATTGGCTAAGCTTCTGGTGTCATTCAAAGGGGATCCAGTGTCTGTCAGCCTGGGATGACATGCTCGACAAGCCACGCAGCTTCGCTAGAGTTGGCTTGCACCTGTCACCCTTGACTTTCGAATACTGGCCAAGGCTCTTGCCACCCCCATAGTGCCTTTTTTAGGCAAGGCTCAAAAGACAAATCCACTGCCGTACGTAGCACAAGTAACAAAAAACTGAGGGTAATGCTACTCAGTGCCAGAAGTCTAAACCTCAAAATGCACCCACTCGAGGCACTCCTCAGTATGGAGAAAATCGATATATGTGCAGTAACATAAACCTGGTTTAAGTGCACCCCAGCACTACTAGGCTACAACTCATAGTATACATTTCGGCCAGAAAACCCGGACTGAAATATAAAAGGCGGCGAAGTATCCGTATTCATCAAAGATACCACACCTCCAGGTTAGTGGCACAGCACGATGCTTCAGAAATCATCCACGTGCAACTAACAACAGGCAAAACTGCTATTCATATTATAGCTTGCCCACTATGTCCCAGGACCCCCACTCCGCATTCTTGGATACATAAAGGTCCTACCAAACACCCTGATATTGGGTGATTTCAATTACCTAAACATTAACTGGGAGAGCTACTCAAGTACAAACTTTCTTGCCCAACATTTCCTAGAATTTATAAACTCAAACACCCTGGATCAGCTGGTCAACACCCCCACCAGAGGTGACAACATATTAGACCTGGTCATCACCAACGTGGGCGGCCGGTGTTCCACACCGGAGGTCAACCCCTCTGTGGTTAGATCTGACCATAAACTAATCACTCTGGATATCCACATTCTGCCACCACCCCCCGGTCAAAGAAACCACAGTGAAAAACTTTTCAGAAGCAAACTTCACGTTACTTAAGACCGAGGTGGGAAGTTTCAAAGCCCCCATGCTAAAAGATAATGCTGTCCAAGCTGTAAAATTGTTTACTAATGCACACTACGGGCACCAACAAGAATGCATGGATTGTGCTATCCCAAACAAAACCAAGACTCACTCCTCCCAAGAAGAGGAAACCAGTCTGGTGGACCCCTACCATAAACAAGCTATACAATAGAAGGAGGGAACTAGTACAGAAAAGAGTAAAATCCCAAGAAGGGAAGACATCCCTGATCAGTATCAGCAAGAAACTACGTTCCCTCATAAAATCATCCAAGGCTAGCTTCGAAAGAAAAATTGCCATGGACTCCAAAGATAACCACAAGGCATTCTTTAGTTATGTCAAGAATCTGTGTGGCAATTCTCAGATCTGCTCGCAGTTAGTGCAGAATGGCACAAAATACACTGAACCGACCGATGTAGCCAACATCCTGGCTGGCAGGTTCAGTGCAAACTTCACCTCCTCACCCCCAAAAGGGCCTGTAACCATACCAGAAGAATGTAGTGCCCCTGAAATCACAGACACTCGGGTTAAAACAGCCCTCTCCAAAGCCAAAAACACAGCATCAATGGGACCGGACGGTGTCCCAGGCTGCGTCCTACACAAGCTCAAAGATGAACTAACCCCACACCTAAACACACTGTTTAAACTCAGCCTCTCCACAGACTACTTGCCCACAGAGTGGCGCACAGCAACGGTTATTCCGCTCCACAAAGGTGGAGCCACAGCAGACCCCGGGAACTATCGCCCTATAAGCCTGACTAGCTTGGTCTGTAAAGCTGTGGAGCGCATCATCATGGATCTCATTAACCGAGACATAGGGAACCTCCAAACACTAGACCCTACCCACTTTGGCTTTAAGGACAGATCATGCCTCTTAAACCTGGTGGACTTCTTTGAGACAGTTACCAAGGCTATATATGAGGGAAAGGTGGCCCACACTGCCTACTTAGACCTCGCAAAGGCCTTCGATACCATTCCCCACTCTGGTATTATAGACAAGCTCACCAGCCTGAACATAAACCCCCTACGTCAAGAGATGAGTTACCAACTGGCTCACGGACATAAACCCACATGGTAAGAGTTACGGGAGCTAGGTCTGACTCTAAACCAGTTACAAGTGGCATTCCCCAGGGCTCAGTCCTAGGACCCCTCCTGTTCTGCATATACTTCTCAGAGATACAGGCAAGCACAGGAGGACTATGGCTGACCAAGTTCGCAGACTACTGCAAACTAGGGGCTATAATTGACTCTCCGGCTGACACAGACATCCTCCAAAAGGGTCTCACTGAGACGGATACCTGGTGTCAAAACCATGGTCTCAAGCTAAATACCAAAAAGTGCATAGTCGTCCCCTTTGGAAAAAACAAAGTACCCACAAACTACCACATAGGTGGTAGCCTCCTAAATATGGAAGACGTAATAAGGGATCTGGGGACCCAAGTAGATAGTAACCTCTCCTTTGATAATCACATTGCCAAAGTGGTTAGAAAATCCTTCTATGTGGCTCACCCTGTCACAAAAGGCTTTGCATCCAGCCCGAAAGAGGTCATTGGGCCTCTACACATCACTCATCTGACCCATCATAGAGTACAATGCCCCATTTGGGATGTACCTTACAAGACACCTTCAACAACTGGAAAGACCACAGAAGTACATCACCAAGAGGACCACAGGTCTCAAGCAGATGCCATATGCAGCTCGACTGAAGAAACTCCAGCTGTACTCGGTTGCATACCGCCTACTCGGAGGTGATCACTGCCTGACATACAAGGCCATGTCCAACCCAGAATTGATGGACATGCTCCACCTAAAGAAAACCATATCCCCTTGAGCCACACGCTCCAGGGATCTAAACCTCACCACAACAATAAATAGGACGTGCTGGTGGGATAGATTCCTGTCCCAGAGACTTCCTATGCTCTGGAACAAGATTCCAGTCTACATTAGGCAGAGCTCCTCGCTAACACTCTTCAAAAGAAACCTTGACGAGTGGATGGGAAACAGAAAGTTTACCCCATGGATCACTTCAATGGCTCTGCTGGACAGAGGCACAGGAAACTAATCTAAGGGGGGCGGCAAAAGCCAACACATTCTGGCTAGGCTTATAAATGCCTTTGGGCAGATAGGTAGGTACTAGGCCATCTGTAATAACCAATAAATGATGGGGCTGATAGAATTCTTTTTTAACCTTAGATAAGTAGTCATGCGAGTCAATTTGTATATGACCATAAAGACCCAGTATAGGTTTCAACTTTTTATCTCCAAACACTGCAAGCCTGTGTGTTTTGGCCCCAGATGCAGCTACTGTGGGTCTAAGAGGTGGATCTGTTAGATTTTTGTGTATTTTGGGTATACCCGATATAGACAGAATAAACGGTTTCGAGGTGGATCTATTAGATTTTTGTGTATTTTGGGTATACCTGATATATACAGAATAAACGGTTTTGAGGTATTTATGAAGTCCTAGAGTTTTTTTATCTTTTATACCCTGCAGGAGGTTATCTTCCAAAATAAGGTCAATTCTCCTGAAGGCAATACTGATTTCATTCCACGAAACCTGGGTATACCTCAAATCACTATTCAGAAGATATAACTTTTTAACTACATTCCTTTATTTGACAGTAGTTTAGCGCTTTCATTCTTACAAACCATAAGAGTGAAATCTAACTGTGCACCATGCCTAACAAAAAACACAAGACATCTACTTTAAATTAAGAGGCAAAGCCTTGTCATACTGGCACACCAGCAAAACCCAAGATAACATACTGACAGCTTGGAAACAAAGCAAAAACACATATCAAATTAGAGAAAAAAATACTTTACTGACTCACAAGAAAAAAAAAAACACAAACATTTTAGTCTTTCATTTAAAAAAAAAAATCCTCCAGCCTAGCCAGCAAACACCCACCCCATCTGTCTCCAACAGCAATTATAGCATTCTCTCACAGTTTAAGGCCTTCTTCACAAACTCTAGCCTCTCATTATCTAAAAAACATAGTAATACCCCTCTATCCATCCCACTCCCATCCATCCACACCAAGAACCCATCCAAACCAGTACCATTAAGAAATTACACAGTAAGCTTAAAACAACAACCTTAGCTGTTAATAAACTACCTACCAAATTCCATAAACTAGCTGCTGACACCATCGCCTACCCTATACTCATCCTCATGAATTCCTCAGTAACTGAAAACTACATACCCACACTCAGGGAAAATAGCTCACATCATCCCACTGCATAAAGAAGGGAACTCTACAGAGCTGTCCAACTACTGACTCATAGCTATCATGTCACCACTCTCCAGAGTTCTAGAAAAATGTAAACACACCGAACTAATGGACTTCTTTCACATAATCTTCTTTCACATAATCTTCTATCTAACACACAGCATGTACGTTTGCCAAAATCACAGTACCACAAATGCACTCTTAAGCTTTACTAACACTAAATCAATTTGGGAATGAAGGCAAACTTGTCTCTTCCATCTTCTTAGACCTGTCAAAAGCCTTTGATACTGTGTCCCATCACAAACACGTCACAGATCTATCCACATACAAACTCAGTCACTCATCACTTGACTGGTACTAAGCTGTCTAACCAGTCATCAGCAGGCTGTTATATGGCAGCAGGATCTGTCACCCTCTCCTTCCTGTCTCCATGGGGTTATCACAGGGTTAAATTCTTGGACCTGTGCTTTTCACTATCTTTACAAATGAACTTAGATCATAGATTAGTACTAGGCTAACTGCCCTTGCGAGTCATTTTAAGCCTAGCCAATTATCCCTTGAGAGACTCAAACCCTGCACCTTGTGTTTGTAAGGCAAACACCTTAACCATTAGGCCACCCTCCTTCACAGTGCTATACACCTTGCTTCCATTATTCAGTATGATGACGACTCCACACTGATCTTTGCAGCTGCCGCACTACAAGAACTCAAAGTAGCCACAAAACAGTTCTTCACTGCTGTAGAATCTTGGTTAACAGACTCTCAACTAATACTTAACCCAAGTAAAAGAAGTTATGTTCTTTTCCCCTGATAAACCTCTCGACTCGTCATCCTTGTACAAAGTATATTCCTCCAGCAACAGTATCACAAGCAGAATTACTAGAAGCATCATAGACAACAAAATGAAATTTGACCTATACCTAGCTCAAATAATCAGAGGCATGTATGAAGTTAGGCTGACTTTACAGAATCAAACAATTTCTAACTGACAGTACAAGACAGGCTACCACTAGAACTCATTTGATTTCTACTATCCTATATGCTTCCCCAGTTTTCACCAACTTAAATAAAACAGATCTAGTAAAACTTGAAGCCCGCTACAATAAAATAGCTAAATTTGCTACCAGCTCCCTCCATAGGACCCACCATTGCCTAGCCTTAAAACAAAGTAACTGGTTAGAATTACCCTGCTGTCTAACTTTCACTCAGCTCAACATTGCACACAAACTGATACACCACACACACAAATCCCCAGCTCTCCAACAGCTGATCTAACATTGCACACAAACTGATACACCACACACACAAATCCCCAGCTCTCCAGCAGCTGATCTAACCTAACACCAACTCCTGTGTTCTTCGCTCCACAAATATCAATCCTTGCAATCCCACCGATCAATACCGACCCACTACAAACTCCACTAGTACATACCCCGTCTACTCCAATAGCCACTTTCCCATACCTATCCCAACCATGCAAAAAGTTCTTCATAAACTAAAACCATATACTAATGCCCCAGATAACTTACTTGCAGAATTCTTACAACTATCAGCCTCCTCCATAGCTTACCCCATCAGTATTCTTATCAGTAGGTCCATTCAGGAATCATACATACCTGACATCTGGAAAAAACATATGTTCTCCCACTTCACAAAGGTGGCAACAACTCTGACGTATCAAACTTCCGATCGCCATTCTTTCCCCATCTCAAAAATACTAGAGAAGTGCATTCACACACAGCTGCTTAGTCACTTGGTTAAATACCAACTCATTTCTTCCACTCAACATGGCTTTAGGGCCAGGACATAGCACTAACAATACCCTCATTTCCTTCCTGGACACAGTAAAAAGAGCTTGTGTCTGCTTACTAAACTTTTCAAGCTTGGCATCTCTCCCCCCACCCTGTACTGGTTTTCTACCTATCTCAGCAACAGGCAACAATCTACTGTTTGGCAGCATTCCTCCTCCCCTTTCATCAATACTAATACAGTGGTACCCCCGGGATCTATACTGGCTCCCCTTCTATTCAGATTCAGTATATTCATCAGTGACTTCCACACTAGTCTTACCCACAATACTGTTATCCAATACGCAGATGATTCTACTATTATCTGTTCTTCTAAATCTGCCTCTGTACTACAGCAACTAACCCAAGAAACATTCACCTCAACTGAACCCTGGATGTGACAGAACCATCTTGCCCTCAACCCCAGCAAAAGTAAACTCGTAATATTTACCCCCCCAAAAATCCAACCTGATTGACAAGTCTGAATTATCTGTTCATTCTCAAAATAATACTATTATTGAAGTTGTCCCTAGTACCAAATTGCTTGGTGTCATCATTGATGATAAATTAACCTTTGACCTTCATATCTGAACTTCTCTACTAAAAAGGCTCTCGCCTTATTCCTGCTTCCAACTCTCTTATATGGTGCCCCCACCCACGCCAATATTCAGTCCTCCCTAAAAACTAAACTTGACTCATGTTACAACAAATTTGCCAAATTTGTTACAAATGCCAAATTCTCCACCCACCAGTTTTCTTCTCTGTATCAACTAAATTGGCTTGAATTCCCCCACCACCTCACATGTCTACAGCTAACTACTGCCCATAAACTCATCTGCTACCCAGCAGCCTGCCCATCCCTCTCCTCCATTCTGACCATGTACAGTCCTAATCGACAACTTAGGTCTGAAAACAAAATGCTAGTGAACGTTCGTAAACTTAAGCTCTCAGTCGGCCAAATGCTGTATTCTTTACTGTCTCCAAGATATGGAATAATCTCCCTCCTTCACTCAGAACTATCAGTAATCATGCTTCTTTTAAAAAATCCCTCAGACTTCATCTCTCCTCACACTGGATATGCACCTGCACCCCATCAACCCCCAAAACTGACCCCCTGTCAGAATCCTTACTCTTTTCCACTCAATTACTAGTCTATCTTCCCCTTCTCTCTACCACACTAACTCCTTCTGCTGTCACTTTTGCCTATGTTCTGCCTCCTTCGTTTTACCCTTTAAGTTAATTTCTTCATACTGCTAATAAAATACTTTACACATTTTCTATTCCTGCATTCAAACCATGATTGTAAAACAGTTTCTCATTGTTGTTATCAAATGTATTCCATGTTTTCATCAAATTATTCTATGTGGGTATTATTTTATTTTAATGCATTACTACTGTTTTATAAACTCTGTATTGTTGTGTAAAATTTCCTTGTATGTAATTGAATGTGAAGCATTTCTCCCCGGGCCTTCACTGAAAATGGGCTCATTTCAGGCCCGGTGGACTTTCCTGGTAAACAAATGCAATAAATAATAATATTACAAATCTCCAGGTCTAATAATAATGCTGGAAACTCTCAGTATTACAACTGTATCTCTAAAATCTGGAATAGCATCCCACAAACTATTATTCGTACAACTAATCTCGCTCACTTCAAAAACCTCCTGAAGAACCACGTAACCAGCCTCTGGCTCTGCCCTTGCTCTGGCCCTGGTTAACACACTAACCACCCCATTACACTTTAACGACAATACCCTCTTCTTATAACTTAACATTTGATTAACATAATCAATTTTACTGTTAATTACTTAGCTGTCATCCACTCCCACTCTATCACAAACCCAAAAACTTTCCCTGTGTGTAAAGTATCTCCCTCATCTTTCACCTTACTTCATCTTTCCTCCTGTTTAACTCCAGTCTCCCCACTCTACACTGCCTCTGAATCTCTTTTAGACCTATATCACAGTTTTCATTCGTAGGATATGTAATGTTATTAGTAGAAAATGTAATGCATACAATACTGTGATTTACTGCATGTATACACTTCTTTCTGTATTGCTCATTGTGTTCTGAAATAGTGTGATGTGCAGATCATTCCTACGTTCTGAGATATGTTTTCTAAACTGTGTGTAAACTATTGTGCATAATTTAAATTACTTAGGTTCATAGGTGTGTACTAGGCTAATGGCCCTGGAGCCTTTACAAGCCTAGCCCATAGGATTACCCTGGCATTGTGCCACCCGACATTAGTTCCCAGTGCCTCTGTCGAGTAAAGCCACAGGAGTAATCGCTGGGGTGAATTTTCTATTTCCCATCCACTCATCAAGATTCCTCTTGAAGAGGGCAAGTCAGGTGCTCTGCTTGACATGTATGGGAAGTCTATTCCATAGCATGGGCAGTTTCTGGGTTATGAACCTGTCCCTCCAGCATGTTCTTTTGATTGTGGTAATGAGGTTGAGGTCTCTGGAGTGTGTGGTGCGGAGGGATTGGGATTTCTTCAGATGTAGCATTTCTAATGGAGCTGGGTCAGACATGGCTTTGTAAGTCAAGCAGAGATCGCCTTTAAATAGGTGATATGAGACTGAGAATAGTTGGAGGTTTTTTAGTCTGTCACTATTAGGACAAATGTTTAAGGCCTAGGATCATCTTTGTGAGGTACTTTTGTGCCTCTCCAGTTGTTGCAGGTGTTGAGGTACATGCCAAATGGGGCATTGTACTCCATGATTGGCCTAATGAGGGAAGAGTAGAGGGAGACAATGACCTCTTTCTTCCTGGATGCAAAACCCTTAGTAATATGATGTGCCACATAGAAGGACTTTTTGACCACAGTGGCAGTGTGGCACTTGCTAAACGTTCTCTTGGAACTTCTGTTTGTAAACCTTTACATATCATGTAAGTTACTTGTTAAGAATTGTTTTGGAGCTTTTCTGCCTGGACCTCTGCTGAAAGTGGGCTAAAACACAGTCGGACTTTCCCGGTAAACAAATGCAAAACAATAAATAAATATAAACCACACTACATCTTTATCTCTTAAGTATGGCCAGGATACCATTGAAATACAAAACATTACAAGGAAGTACTGGGAGCCTTTTTTTCAAAAATGCCAGATAGCTCGGTGGTGATTTATAAAACCACTAAAGTTTTAAGTATAGTAGGGGGCAGAACATCAAGAACATTTTGCAACAAGAACCTAGAAGTCTTGTGTATCTATTTTCTTAGAGTTTCAGTATTGTGCATACCTGTAATTCTTTTTCTGGATATCTGATACCTTTTCATATGTGTTTGAATGCCCATTTTGGAACAGTTGTTCATGTATTTTTTTTTTTCCAAGACTAGAATTGTAGCTGCAAGCCATACTATCTAACTGAGATGTAAAGCTAGAAAGTATGTGGTGTGACGCTGGTTTTCTTTGATAGCACCTTTACAAAAGAGGTAGCTGTCTTGTCTGTACAACAGTGCTGCATTCTATATAGGGAAAACATGTAGAGCTTTTATAAACAGGATATATGAACATCTTTATAATATAAGGAGAAAGGACAAAAATAGTGCTGTATATAGACATATAGAATCTAATCCTACTTGTTCTGCTTTCAGGTTTGGAATTGTGGAAATAGGTATGTCACAGCCCTGGGGGAAATATAAAAGCTATTTTGAAAGAGAGAGTGAGGTGAGATGGCAGTTGCTGTTAAATGTAACTTGTGCCCCTGGTACGAGTGATAATATTACTACTACCTGTGTTGGAATTAAGACAACAGTAGATATAATAAGTATGAGTGTATCATTGTCATAAAAATGCCACACTATTATGCATGTGTTATATATAGGTTAAGCTTCAGCTTGTCATTCATCTTGTGGTGTATTTATCACAAAAGTACACGTTTAATACATCAGTATATGTTATTTGCTATCAGGTTTTAATACTTCCTATGAATAACAGTTATTCATATTGTTTATAAGTTTGTGTTTTATATATGCAGTTTTTTGAAATGCAACTCACATGACAGTTTGTTACTGTTTAAGCTGATGAAGTAGTTGCTGTTATTTAATGAATATATTGGCTTGAAAATGGTATGAATATTAGTGGTGAATGTTTTTTTTATTAATTCTTAAGTCTATGGTGCAGTAGACGAAAGCGCTTAATCTTATGGAGTTTTTAATGTGAGTAAAAGACTGTTTGGACTTGTGGCTTTTTAAGTTCTTGGGAATTGTAAAAAATAACATTTGGAAGTTTAGTCAAAGTACTATGTATAAGGAGAGAAAGTATTTACAACAGGTATACATAGAGTAAAAGTTCCAGCTGTCCACTGTTTTATATTTCCCTTTTTGCTAGTTCAAACAGCAGTGGATGCCAGCAAGTCAGTCAGTGTAATGAAAACAGGATGTCCTTAGATTCACCGCTGCAGTATTCATTACGTATGGGATTCCCTGCCGTGGAAGTCTGACATCTGGCCAGTCTACCAAAGCCTACAATTGCTTTAAGATACATTGAACATCACCATAACACTCCTCATGTAGCGTAGGGTGTAAAGGTGCCCTTCAGGCATACCATCCTCAGAACTTCTTTGCTGCCAGTCTGAACGCTGTTTCTAACCATTGGTCTGTTTGCCTGCTGTCCGTTTTCTGCCATTTTTACTGCATTTTTATATTTTGGTGATTATTCCTGTTTGCTGAAGTCCTCATGTTTGCAGATAAGTACCCGTTGGGTTTTGTGCTGTTTGGGGTTAATGTCATCCAGGAAGGGTAAATGCCCATGTGTTAGACGGCTACCCCATAAAGACCACCAAAATAAGTGCCTTTTTTGCCTAGGAGCTTCTCACGACCGTACGTCTTGTTCGATTTTGTAAGGCGTTCATCCAGAAAACCCTTTGTAGTAGACTTTCTTCCCTCTTCATTGTATCTCGAGAACCAGCATCTTAAGCTTCTTGTTAAAGATGCAGTGGAAGGAGCTTCCCACTCCAAGGGTCAGCTGTCAGGGAAGAAGAAGGGGAAAAAGGTTAAGACTGGACTCTTCCACTGTCCAGCTTCTGCTGGTTGTTGATCCCGAGGTTGTTACAAACCCAGAGGCTCCCCTGGCTGTGTTGTCTTATTTCTCTTCCATGTCCTGGTTGGAAGCAGGTGAGGATCTGGTGGGCAACACGTCCGACAAGGCTTTGCAGGCATCTGTTTTGGACGTTCAGGGGGAACCATGGTTCATTGTTCTGAGGGGGTCAATTGGGGGTTCCATAGATTCTTTTTGGGGAAGAAGTTCCTACTACGGTTGCCAAATGCCATCCCGAGTCAGAGCCTTCTCAGATGTCCTTCAAGAATGCAACTGCAGTCATCACATGTGGGTTGTCCTGCCTCAGGCAGCCCTCGGTCGGCCGGATTCCAAAGTCTGGGTCCGTAAGCATCAGCCAACGCCATTTTCTTCAGTCTTTCTTGAGTGCCGGTCGGTCAGCTCCTGTATTCTACGACACCGAGTCATCCAAAAGATAGACCTTTTCTTGCCTCAGCCGATGTCAGAAATTACTGAAAAGTTAACAATTGTCTTTTGTGGTAAACAAATACTTTCCACCTTACTGCCTCCCTTGCCTGGGCCCAGACCACTTAATCGGCCTGTGTAGCCTGTGCCTGAAGATTTTTCGTGATTAATTTTGCTTACCATGCCGTCGGATGGATCGACGCCATAAACCAACTCCCAAAGAAGAAAAGACTGGGACCGACATCCTCGGCCCCCGACTCCACGCCAAAACGTTCACTCTGAGACGGTCTCTCCAATTCCAGACATTACTCCGCCAGTTATAGACTTTCCTCCGAAATGCCCGAGACCATTGCTGTAGACAAGGTCATTCCTGCACGTGGAGCTGCCAGGCCTCCTATGGCCATGTCTATTAAGGCCTACACTAGGGCTAAGGCAGCCAGCAAAACAAAGCATATTGCTTCCAAATCCTTACCTCAGCCGACTCCGGAGACACAAATTATGCCCATGGCTGCTGATTTAATTTCTATGATCAGAGGTTCACAGGCCCATCCTGAGATAGCATCCCAGCCTCCTCCTGATAAAAGGCCCCGGGTTGAACCCTCTGACCCTTCTCCTTCAGATGAAGACTCTGAGGGCTCTGTCCACTCTGATAGCCAGGAAGAGCTCTTCCAGTCCTATGAGGACTCGGATGCAGAAGATTCCATACCTTCGGCCTCCCCACCTGAGGATATTTCTTTTGGGGAAGTTCTGCACACCATGAGGGAACATTTCAAGTGGCAGGGTCAGGAATATTCTGATTCTAGGAAGACTTTCCTTAAGAAGCCTCAGCACAGGCCCTTGGCTATTCCTCCTGTACTTGATATTCTGGATGATTTGTATTCTGATTCTAGTGCTACCCCTGATTCTCTTCCTCCTGCTCCAGCCAAGCCAGACAGGTATTACAGGGTCCCAGAAACTCATTCTCATTTATTCAGGGCCCATACTGCTGATTTGGAAACTATTTCACAGGGGCCTAAAGGAGTTTCAGCCTCCACCTCAAAAAATCCTTTGCCCTCCAACAGGGAAGCAAGGTCATTAGAGAGATGGGGTAAAAGGTTTACACATCCACTACCTTATCTATGAGAGCTTTAAATTGCCTTTTTCATATGTTCCAATATCAGGATTATCTCTTAGAAGATTTACAAAAAACATTAGCTTCTCCTGATCCTTTAGACAGGAAGACTTTGCAGGAAGCTGTACATAACACTCAACAAGTAAGCAATCACTTCCTGCAGTGTGGATATGATGCACTGGAAGCTTCATGTAGGGCAGCTATGACAGGGGCAGTGATGCGTAGACATGCTTGGTTAAAAGATCAACCTCTACCAGATCATGTAAAAGCAAAACTTCTGGATGCACCTTTGGAAAAGAACAAGCTTTTTGGTGCAAATGCTAAGGATGTGTTAAAGACCATCGAAGAAAAAGCAAAATCAGTTCAGACTGTGATAGATTTCCTCCAGGTTCAACCCCCCAGATTCAGTAGGAATTGGCCTTCAAAAAACTGGTCCTTTCCTAATCCAGAAAAGTTTCAAAGGGTAAGAACAGACGTGGCGAGGAAGAGGCCAATACAGAGGCCCTTACAGGGGACGACAGTGGCAGCCAGGAAACCAAAGAAGTGGGGTTTCACCTGCCCAACAACCACAAATTCAATGACTTTCCTCTACTACCGCCTACCAGGGAACAACTAGAAGCTCCCTTGGGCGGGAAATTATCTCTGTTTGCAGAAAACTGGCACAGACTGACAAAGGACAAATGGATTTTGGACATTATAGACCGAGGGTACAGGTTTCATTTTCATACCTTACCAAGAAAACAAGGCATGCCAAATCTACCACAACATCAAAGGGCAGAGGCTATCAAGCAAATCACTCTGCTGACTCGAATGAAAGCAATAGAAAGAGTTCCACAACAAGAACAAGAACAGGGTTTTACTCAAGACTGTTCCTTGTTCCAAGAAAAGAATCTCAATGGAGACCAATACTGGACTTGTCCGCATTAAACACCTTTCTCATAGTACCAAAGTTCAAAATGCTGACTCTACAGCAACTCCTTCCCATGCTGGGCAAGGAGTCGTGGCTGATTACTCTGGACCTCAAGGAGGCATACCTGCATGTCCCTGTCAGACACAGCTGCAGAAGATACCTCAGATTTCTTGCAGGGCCAGAGCATTATCAATTCTCAGCATTGCCATTTGGCTTATCTACTGCACCCAGAGTATTTACAAAATGCCTGGCTTCAGTAATTGCTCATTGCAGGCTCCAGGGTATACAAATTTACCTGTACCTAGACGACTGCCTCATACAAGTGGACGACAAATTGATGTTGACAAAAAACCTGGATTATGTCATACGATTACTTCAAGCTCTGGGATACACAGTCAACTTCCAAAAGTCAAGACTGCAGCCATCCCAGCAAATAATTTTCTTGGGAGCCAAACTAGACACAGCCTCTCAGATGGCTTACCTGACAGAAGACAAGCAAGAGAAGTTAACTCAATACTTCAAAGGTTTAGCAAAACTCACCCAGATGACTGCAAGGAGATTCCTACAGGCCCTGGGTTACATGGCATCCTGCATACTACTGGTTCCATTAGCAAAACTACACATGAGAAAGCTTCAATGGTACCTAAAAAGCATTTGGTCTCAACAAAGCAACAACTTGGAGACAATCATACCACTCATTCCATGCCTACAAAAGGAATTCCTATGGTGGGCCTTGGTGAGCCAGGAAAACACAGGTATGTCATTCAAAAAACCACAGATAACACAGACCATGACTACAGACACCTCAGACCTTGGATGGGGGCCATGGAAGGCAGGTGTATACAAGGACAATGGTCTCCAAAGGAAACACATCTGCATATAAACCAAAAGGAAATGCTGGCAGTAATGCATGCTATCGAGGCTTTTCAACACCAACTCCAGCAAGGCCATTTAATGATACGGACAGACAACACCACTGTGATGTGGTACAAAAACAAGCAGGGGCACCTACCCCTTTGCAGACTGACAATGCAGCTTTGGGAGAAATCACTGAGTCTAAACATCCAGTTACAATCCCAGTTTGTTCCAGGAAAGACAATGTGTTGGCGGACAGCCTAAGCAGGAATTTCACAGATCCACACGAGTGGAGGTTACATCCGAAGGCTTTCAGACAACTCACTTCGACATGGGGCAAGCCAGAAGTGGACCTATTTGCCTCTCACCTCAATCATCTTCTACCAAAATTTTGCACAAGGACATACCATCCAAAGGCTTGGAAAATAGATGCCCTTTCATTCAACTGGAACTCCCTAGCAATCTATGCATTCCCACCTCTGCCACTGATGACCTCAGTATTACTAAAGATCAAAGCAGAGAAGCCCAAGGGAATCATAATAGCTCCGGATTGGCCAAGACAGCACTGGTACCCACTACTATGGAGCATGTGTCACACCAGGAGGTGGGCCCTCCCTCAGTGGCCTCTACTTTTGACTCGACACAATTTCGAAACACTGCATCCAAACCTTCAGACACTGCAGCTAACAGCCTGGGAGATCCCATAAATAACTTCAGCTTATCTCTCTCCAAGGAAGTTCAGCGGATACTAACAGAGGCTCGAAGACCATCCACCAGAAAGGTTTACTTAGCAAAGTGGAAAAGATTCAGCAATTGGAATGCCAGCAAGGGACATGATGCATCATTACTGAACATCCCACTCCTCTTGGAATATTTGACAGATATGTTACAGAGCGGCCTCTCATATTCTTCAATAAAGATACATGCATCTGCTGTTTCAGCTAGATACAACACTGATCCTCCTGTTTTCTCTCACCCCTTACTAAGATAATTCCTCAGGGGAATCAAGAACATTAAAGAAAGGCCCCAGTGCCAGCCTGGGACCTCAATTTTGTCTTAGAAAAACTGACTCTACCTCCTTTTGAGCCAGCAGCTTCAGTTGACTTGCAATTTCTCTCATGGAAAACAGCTTTCCTGTTGGCAATTACCTCAGCAAGAAGGGTTTCGGAGCTACAGGCCCTAATGGCAATACCACCCTTTATTATTTTCCACAGAGACAGGGTTTCATTAAGGACCAACCCTACTTTTATGCCAAAGGTGGTATCTAGGGTTTCACTAAATCAAGCCATTCATCTGCCTGCTTTCTTCCCCAATCCTGAGAATAAGGGAAAGACTTTTGCATACCTTGGACATTCATAGACAACTTCGATACTACCTGGACAGAACCAAGGCCAGTAGGAAGTCTGAACAGCTTTTGTAGCTTACGCCCTGCAGTCCAAGGAAAAGCAATTTCAAAACAGACTATTTCTAAATGGATTGGACATTGCATCAGATTCTGTTATTCCTTTCATGGGAAGACTGTTCCAGCCTATGTCAGACCACATTCCACCAGAGCTACAGCCACCTCTACAGCATTTTTAAGAGGGGTGCCTACAAAGGACATTCTAGAAGCTGCTACATGGAGCTCCGTGCATACATTCCCCAAACACTACAATCTCCCTCTATATTCCAGATCCAGAGCAGGCTTTGCTTCGGCAGTCCTGCAGGGTTTGATTGCCACACCATCTCTTTCCTAGAGCATACCTCCTCCCCCAGCTAAGCTATGGTATTCTACCCACATGTTATGACTGCAGTTGCATTCTTGAAGGACATAGTACAGTTTTGTACCTACCATAAATGTAGATGTCCGATAGACATGCAACTGCAGTCCCTCCATACCCCTCTATGCCTAGGGTCCACTCCTATCCCCCTTACACCATAACAGATATCCCCAGCTAAGAGTATTTGTTTTATTGCTCATGTATTTGTTTGGAATCCTGTTTTTGTCTTCCAATTTGATTACAGCCTTCCTTGGAGGGCACCTGGCATCTGGGGCAAGAAACACTGAAGAAAATGGCGTCGGCTGATGCTTATGTACTCCAGCCGCTCTGACATCGGAGAGAAATGCGACATCAGCCGACGTCGGACCCAGACTTTGGAATCCGGCCGACCGAGGGCTGCCTGAGGCAGGACAACCAACATGTTATGACTGCAGTTGCATGTCTATCGGACATCTACATTTATGGTAGGTACAAAACTGTACTTTTTCTAGGGCGGATGTTCCCTTTTAAAAAGAAACGAAAACTAAACATGTTTTTTCTGCTCCTATAGATCCACAAAATGAGTGGTAGGCAGTTAGGAGTTATTTAATGCTTTTCTATCATTAAGGCCTCCTCAAAGGGTTTTGGTTCCTGCTTAAGGAAGAGTTGGATTCTGATGAAGAATCCCTCTCTTCTACTCCGATTCCTTCTCCTTTGGACTTTGGGTCAGAAGAAGTGGACTCTAATAGTCCTAATACTCATGAGGAAACTTCCTTTGGGGACACAATCACTAGGATGATGGATTTTTGTAAATGGGATTTTGCTCAGGTCTCTGATATCCATAAGAGGTACTTTGAGTTACTGCAGATGGAATCCCCTAAAACTGGGGCTATTCCTTTTGGTTTGGCTGCTTTGCTGGATGCTTTTTCCAATGCCTCTAAAGTGCATGATTCTCTGCCCTCTGCTCCCAAGAAGCATGATAGGTTTTATAGGGTGCTTCAAAATTGTTCCTTTTTGTTTGTGTCCTGCTGCTGACCCATCTGTGGTGTCTGTAGTCCCTGATAAACTGTCTCAATTGCTTTCTTCATCCAAGTTGCTGCCTTCTGATAAGGACAACAGAACCATGGACAGGTTGAGTAAGAAGGTTTTATATTTCTGCTGCCGTAGCTTTTAGGCTAATTAATTATCAGACCCATATATTTAAGTGTGTGTTGGCTCTTCTTTATCAGGCTTGTCAGCTTTTTTCTGATCTTCTAGACTCTGAGAAGAAATCGTCTGCTCTTTCCTTGCTAGGGACTTCTCTGAAGTAGTTCATCATTCTATCAAATGTAGCTATGATGCAGCAAATGCCTGTTTTAGGGTTGCTGCTTTTGGTTCAGTAATGAGGTAATTTTGGCTTAGGCTTCAACCTTTCCCTGATCATATTAAGGCTAAGTTGATGGATGCTCCTCTGGATAATAAACTGTTGTTTGAGGAAGCAGCTTCTGATTTGTTTGTTTCTTCAGGACAAGGCATGTGTTTGTTTCTCCTGTGCCTAAATTTCAGACAACTTGTCCTTCTTAGCCAGCTTTTTTTCGTAGGCAATTTCATCCTCCTGTTAAAGGTAAAAAGGTTGGTAAACGGGCTTCTACTGTTAAGGCCACTTAAACTGCAGGAATTCAGAAGCCTTCCTTTCCTGACAAACCAGGTGCTGTCTGATTATTCACCTGCTCCCAGTCACATTCCTCTTTCTCTTTGCCGTTCTCTTTCTGTTCGGCTTCAAATCACTCAGGATTCTTTGGTTCTATCAGTCATTCATCAGGGGTACTTCATGGTGTGGATGTCCCATCCTCCTTTTATGGTTATTCCTCCGCCTTCTCAGGAACAGCTTCCTTTTTTCCCCAGAGGTTCTTCAAGATCTCTTGTCTCAGTGTACTAATGAAGAGGTGCCTGTGTCCCAAAGGAGGTAGGGATTTTATTCTGGAGTGATTAGAGTGCTCAGAAAAGAGGGTACTTGGAGACCGATACTAGACCTCTCTCATCTAAACACTTTCCTGAAGGTGACTTCCCTTTGAATGTTGTCCCTTCAGGCTCTGTTTCCTCTCTTGCTCTCTCAGGCCTTTCTGGTGTCTCTGGATCTTAAGAATGCTGCTGTCCAGATTCTGATTACTCCTCTTTTCAGAATGCTTTTGTGTTTTTCTGTTGCTTCCTGGCATTTTCAGTGATGTGCTTTGCCCTTTGGGCTTTCTACTGCCACAAGGGTATTCACCAAATGCTTTGCTCCTGTAATTGCTTTTAGCAAGCTTCAAGCGATCCAAATATTTCCTTACTTGGACATGCTGCTGATTCCGGCATCCTCTCCAGACAGCCTTTTGCAAAATTTTCATTTTGCCAGTTCTCTTCTTCTAAGCCCTGGGGTTCATGATAAACTTCAAAAAGTTTTCTCTGACCCCTCCTCAGGATCATGTCTTCCTGGGTTGCAGGATTCAGACTGTACCATTGCTGGCATCCCTGCCTCTTTCAGTGGCCTTAACTCTACTTTCTTACTTTCAAACTCTTCTTCCTCTAGCCTCCATTACAGCCAGGGAGTTTCTGAGGGTTCTGGGTTTAATGGCTTCCACCATTGTGATACTCCCTCTGGCCAAACTCCACCTGAAGAAATTCCAGTGGTTTCTGAAAAGGGTGGCTTCCACATGCGCATCCCCCAGATTTTACAGTTCTTATTCTTCCTCGTCTCAAGAAGGACCTTCTCTGGTGGATTCCGCATTTGTCTCTGAATCCAGGCTTCCTTTTCATTCCCCTCTTCCCTCTCAGGATCTGTTCATAGATGCTTCAGATGTGGGATGGGAAGCAACTTTTGGCTCCCTGAAGGTACAGGGAGTGTGGTTGCCTTGTCAGCAGAAGGAGCACATCAACATCAAAGTGATGAGAGCTCTTATGCTGTCTCTTCAGGCCTTTCATCCTCTTTCTCTCCGGGGCCTCAAGGTATTCACAAACAATATCACAGTTGTGTTATGTCAGCAAACAGGGGAGAATAAGATCTTACCTTCTTTGCCAGTTGACACTTCTGGTATGGGATCTGGCTGTCAAGCATCAAGTAACTCTTTGGGCAGTTTATATCCCTTCAGATCAGAACATTGTGGCAGATGCACTGAGTAGGTCCTTCATTCAATCTCACAAATGGATGCTTCACAGGTATCCGTTTCTGGATATTGTTCACCAGTGGGGTACTCCTCAAGTAGATCTCTTTGCCTCACCTCTGAACAGAGTCCCAGGTCCTGTGGTGTGGAAGGTGGGCACTGTCTCATTTTCTTGGAAGGGGATGTTTCTTTATGCATTCCTTCCCCTTTCTCCTTTCTCTTATTCCGAAAGTCCTGTTCAAGATGCGACAGGATGCTCCCAAAATCTTGTTGGTGACACCCTTTTGGCCACGACAGCTATGATTTCCTTTACTTCTGCATCTAGCCAAGGGCAATCATCACAAGTTACCTCGCAGGGTGGATTTACTCACACAAGACAAGGGATCTGTCATCCGTTCCCACCTGGCCTTGCTTCAACTGACACTGTGGATGGTAGGGTTTTGATTTCCTCATAAATACCTTTTCTTCTGAGAATGTGCTGCAGGTCCTGCAGGAGGTTAGGAAACCTACTACTAGGAAGTCCTACTTATCTAAATGGAAGAGGTTTTGTGTTTGGTGTCTGTCTCGTAACCTGGACCCACTGTGTGTGTTCCTTTGGTTCTGTCTTATTTGTGTGAATTGTTCAATGCTAGTTTGGCCTATTCTTCTATTAAGGCCCACTTGTCGGGTCTTTCTGCTTGTCTTCCTTTAACTCGTCCTTTAGCTTCTAGATTTAAGACTAAGCCTTTTCTTAAAGGCATCCTTAATATTAGACCTCCCAGGAAGCCTGTTCCTCCTCCCTCGGATCTTAATTTTGTTCTGGAGAAATTGACTCAGGCTCATTTTGAGCCTGCTGTTTGTTTCCTTGCAGCATTTTTCTTGGAAGATGGTTCTTTTGCTAGCTCTTACTTCTACCAGACAGGTGACTTCTGTGAGTACTTTTACCAAACACTGCAAGTTGGATGGTATCTCCAGAGCTAGAGCTGGTTTTTCTGATGCCATTCTTCATGGCTTCTTAGAGGGCTCTACTGCTGCT
Source organism: Protopterus annectens (assembly GCF_019279795.1). Taxonomy (NCBI): domain Eukaryota; kingdom Metazoa; phylum Chordata; order Ceratodontiformes; family Protopteridae; genus Protopterus; species Protopterus annectens. The sequence continues at coordinate 1,351,397,552 of NC_056743.1, read as the reverse complement.
TCCTCCTCCCAAGTTTCTTCTTAAGCTGTGGCACTGTCACATTTACCGCTGCACTATTCATTATGTATGGAAGTACATAGTACAGTTGTGCAATATCTTACCATAACAATAGATGGCCTTGCCTTCACCGCTGCAGTATTCACTCCCTCCCTCCCTTCATTCCACTAGTCTTTTTCCTTCCTGGATGTGCAGGTTCTCTTTGGTTTTCCTTAGACTGGAGTTCCTACTGTGACAGTCATTTCTGAGAATGGTACGCCTGAACATCACTTTCATGCCCTACACTATGCGAGAAGCATTCGGGTGATGTTCATCTTCCCTTAAAGCAATGGGAGGCTTTGGTAGACTGGCTGAATGTGGGGTTTCCCCGGCAGGGAATCCCATATGTAAAGAATACTGCAGTGGTGAAGGCAAGGACATCTACTGTTATGGTAAGATTTTAAACAACTGTGCTTTCTCCCTGCTTCTTTTTGCAGGCATGCCTTTATAGCTTTCTTGAAATTTGAGTCTATTTTACTTCTTTGGGGAGGTGATTCCAGATTAGCTGGTCCCGTCTTCGAGAAGGATTTTTTTACCAATTACTATCTTGAGTGGAGATCCCCATTAATGTGGTAGTGTTCTCTTGGTATGTCTGAGAGTGTAATTTGGGTCTGTAATAGGCCATTTTCACTTTAAAGATGGGCATTAGCCTAATTTTAGGATTATTTATTTATTTTCATTTGTTTACCGGGAAAATCCGACTGGATACAGGTCCGTTTTCAGCAGAGGCCCGGGGAGAAAAGCTCCACAGTGTGCTATACATTACAAATACAGTAGTAAGGTGAAAACATAGCTCTCAGGATTATTTTTAAAGTAGTGATCTAAGGAGAGCAGCACAACTGGGAAAAGACAACTATTTGATTTTCTGTAATACATGGCAGTGATGCATGCATTGGTCGGCTAGGATGGCAAACCTGCCTGTTTTGTTTTTAGTAGTTTAAAGTTTGTGGGTGTTTATAGGAGGAATGGAGACACGTAATTGAGAGGCAATATTCTGGCTTGGGTCTGAGGATATACTTAGCAATTGCTAACCTAAATATAGCAGTAAGGAGGTGGGAGACCCAGTTGCAGAGTTTTAGTTGGGATAGTGCTTTACTGGTGAGTAGGTCTGTGTGCATGTTAAAGCATAGGAGTGGATCTAGTGTGTGCCCTAGCTATTTTTGTTTTGCTACATTGGGAATGATACATTTTTAAAAGTATTGGTGGCAGAATGGGGAGTTTGAGGGGAGGGCAGCGTAACACTAGTTTTGTTAGAGTTCATTTAAGAGTTTATCAGTGGCCCATTTACATATATGAGAAATTTTTTCTTGAAGATTTAACTGAAGGTTGTTTACTATTTTAGTACTTTTATATGAGTTTGATGAAGTCTGCATATACATTAATCTTCCAGAACAGTTGGTGTCGGGTCAGGATGGATTTGGTCCTCTTCTTCTTAAAAGTTTAAGATATCTAAGTCTTTGGATCTTCAAAGTTGGCTGCACACTGAGTAACAGCTTGTTTCTAGCTCTCCCAGTGTAAAAAAAGAAACTCTGCAGAGAAGGCCAGTAGACTTGCGTTTATGGGTAAATTTCAGTAACTGGCTAGTAAGTGCACTGCCTTAATGCCAGGAATAAAGAAATAGAGAAGACCTGCAAAAAATTGGCTACAAAAAGTGAGAGAAAAACACTGACTGGGGAGAAATCTGCAGCTGCTCAGCACAATGCAACCTTCAGACTTGACTTCAGTAACTTACAGGAAGATATGACAATTGCATACAAACATAGTTAAACTAAACAAATCACTGATGGAGTATGTCAGTGCAAACAACAAAAGGTTGGAAAAATGGTAGACGCTTTAAACAGATATTCAGATGAGATGATAAAGCTGCAAAAATGAGAGGTCAAAATGAAGAAGAGGCTGGCTGAATATGAGACTGCTCAGTAAGAGAAATTTCAAAAAATGATAGAATTAGGGGACAGAGCATGTAGGGAAAACCTGAGATTTTGAGCTGTACCAGAGAAGCTGGAAGGAAAAGACTGCATTAATTTTATGAAAGCACAAATAAGCAACTGAACTGGTATTCCAGAGCAGGCGTTGTTAGTTGAAAAGCACATCATGTGTATGCTCCAAACCTGGTTAAAAGAAAGCAAGCCAGACCTTTAATAGTAAAAATGCAATCCTACCAGCAGGAGGAGTTGATTCTGACAAAACTGTGACAGAAGGACAAAGTACAGTGTGTTTGTGGAGAATGATTACTTACTGTACACCAGGCAGAAGAGGAGTGAATTCATTCCACTATTCAGGGAATGTTGAGATGCAGGTGTGAGATTCAAACTGCTGTATCCAGCTGTCTTTAAAGTATTGTTCCTTAGAGGGAGAAAGTTAGTTTTTGATGAAGTGCATGCTGAGGAGGAAATACAAAAGTTTGTCCAACAAAAAGTAAGCTGTGAAATAGGAAATTCTGCTTCTTGTTCTTCTAGTAAGAAAGACCATAGAGAGACTCTAGTTGTGAAACCTTTTCCAGTATTTTAACGGAAAATGTCTGAGAGAAGGAAAAAAGTACGAGAGTTGACTAGATGAATTGAGAGCATGTTGGAAATGAAGCAGAGAGAGGGTTTGGGCGATGGAGAAGAACAGTAATAAAACCAGTAACTCTGTGTGGGATTACAATGCAATAATTACAGTTGTGAAATATGACAAGTAAATCTGGAAATGTTGGACTTTTTAAAAATTTCTTGGATTTGTGGGAGACTGTAATGTATATGCCCTACTTCATGTTCAGAAAAATGCTTTGGGGAGGGGAAGAGAGGGGAGAAAGCTAACCTTAAGTAAAGAGAACATTTTCTTTTCTTAATAATACTGCATTTGTGGTGCATGGTTTTCTTTGCAATTCCCATTACACTTAAAAACAGCGTACAAACAGATGCCGCTGTTTTCCTTTTTCTCCATTCTTCTCTTTTTCTTGTACAGTTTTGAGAAGTACAGGCAATGCAATTGAAAAAAAAAGCCTGGTTAAAAAGACATGACAAAAGTTAAAATGAATGTGCTTTTTTGTTTTCATTCCTGCATGGGGAAATGACTGTATTAAGGACCTTAGATTAGTTTTAAGAGAGCCTGAGCTGCCATTGTAGTCAGCATTGACACCCCCCTGTTTCATTACTATACACTCTATCCACCACAAAGAATAAAAAGTTTTTAAAATTCACACAATTTTTACTGTGTAAATAAAGTGCATTGTGCTCGTTCTTATTCTTAATACATCTCTGATGTTCCAAGATTCTGTCACGCAGCCTGTGAATAGTTTTGCCAACGTAAAAACCATCGCAGGCTGTACAGGTTGCCATATAAACAAGTTTGGTGCTGTTACAATTACATTTCCCAGGGCATGAAATGGAGAATTTGTAATCCCTTACACACAAATATGGACCGTCATTTATAAAGCAACAATACCTACACATGCCACATTTTGTCATCAATGATGTGTTATATTTCCTCCCCTCAGAACTACTCACAAGGATGTTTTTTAAGTTCTTACCCTTACCATACACTACCTGTGGTTCTTTACCCAAGATGTCTTTTTTAGTGTTTAGACAAAACTTTCATCCATTCTTCAAACTAGAAGTAAGTTGAGGGGCTGATAAATTATATTTCAACACAAATACATCTCAAGCCTTCTTGGTATTCACCACATCCTGACCCGACACTTCTTCATTTTTCAAAATTGGGGTATAGACCTTTTCCCTTTTTCTCATAATCTCTTTTTTGACGTTTAATAATAACTTGAGGGGGTAACCCCTCTCAAGAAACATACCAATCAATTTAAAAATTTATTCCTTAAAAAAACATGTTTTCACTTACTAGCCGAGATGTTCTCATCTGCCTCTTTATTATACCTTTTCTTTGATGAAAGGGATGGCAACTATTAAAATGTAACAATGAATTAGAATAGGTGCTTTGAACTTGCCTGGGTTAAATGACAGCACCACCCTAATGCCCATTTTAAAACTTAGCGCTAACAAGATTTAAAGGCTGGGGTGTGTTGTGCAATACATGTATATTGAAAATGTTTTTAATATTTTGTAAGTAGTTTAAAAGCATTTTGTCCTGCCTTATAATTTCATGTCACCATAGTGTTTTAAATATACAATATTTAAACAAGATTTAGATATTGTTTTAATTATTATATAGTAAAATGTGTGATCCTTTAAGTAGGAATGATGTGTATGATGTCACAAGTTCATTATATTTGATTGGTCTTTGACACTGGTGTTTGGTATTTACAAATGTATTTGTTGATTGACCAAATGACTCTGAAGAAGCCAGTGCTTGTACCTGGCGAAAGCGCTTAGTTATTTGGTTCTTTCATTTTGCATTAAAGTGAAGCGATTGACCTTTGTGGTCTGGTTCATTTTTTATTTTTATGTTGTTAGTTGGTCCTGGTGGACTAGTTTTTTTTTTTTTTTTTAGTTTTAAGAGAGAGCAAGTACATGAAAACTAATATTGAATATTATGAGGCTTTCTTTTTCTAGCAAATGCATGTATATTTAGTAGCAATTCTGCAGCTGGTCTTCATGTTTCCATGGAGATAATCTGATAGAGAAACTGGCTGTCTGGTTCTCATGTCTCCATGGACACAGTCTGATAAAGAGAATCTGGAGACAGTCTGGTGAAAGGGGATTGGCTGAAGGAGAGGAAAAAGGCAAAAAAAAAAAAGAGAGAAATTGGCTAGGTCATAATATTCTCTGAAAGCATTCAGGGTTTTCCCAGCTGGGAGAGCTTTAAAGGTAAGATAAAACCAATTAGACTGGAAGTAAAGTTTTCTCAGTTTTTTAATGCAATGGGGATACTAATATAAATGTGCTTTTTTTTTCTTTTCTCCCTTCTTTCTTTCTCTTTGTTCAGTTAGAAATATAGGCACTGCAGAGTAAAAAGGGGGAGAGAGGAAAGGGCAGGTTAAGAGATTGTAACAAAAGAAAAATCGGTGTGCTTTTTCCCATGTTTGCATAGGGAAGTGGCACGGTTAAGACCCTAGGCAGTATCCAGTAACAAGTTTATTACAAAGCATGTAAATGAAAAAGAATGTTTACTATGATAAGGCCTTTTTTTCTGGTAAACTGCACCCTTAGCAGTTTTGTGTCTGGTTTGCATGTCACTCGAAGACAATTTAATAAAGAGAAATTGCTTGGAGAAAGTGTTTACTGAAAGCAGTCAAGTGCTTTCTCTGCTGGGTGAGCTATAAAGATAGACAAAATCAAACAGCACATACTAATAGCACTGGCTGTACCAAGCATCTTAGCATGATTAACCTTTCTTTTTGGTTAACTCTAGCCTGTCTGTGTGGCTATCAGCTTGTTGTGTTTGAGGCCTTTCAAAAAAAAAACTTTTTTTTATGTAAGATGTGACATAAGCTCAAATGGATATGACAATAAACTGTATAAAATACTAACTTGCCAAACAGCGTATGCTTGTAACATAAAAGTTGGAACTAGACATTTAACAAAAAGCAGTTATACATAAAAGGTGGTAATAATAACTATATGATTGATAATGCTTTCTGTAGTGTCTTTCAATTTGAATGGTCTTGCAGATAAATATAAAAAAGAAAGAGTAGTGAACTGTATTAAAAAATGTAGAATACAAATGGCTATGCTACAGGAGACACATCTGGAAAGGTTTTCAGGATGGTTATTCAGTGGGAATATCTGGGGCAGAGGAAAAGAGGAGTACTTACATTAATTGCAAGAGGAGTTCCAATAATGATAGGAAAAAAATATATTAATAGAAGATGTATAGTACTAACTGGCTACTGGCAAGAGAGGAGGATTACACTAACATGCATTTACATTCCTAGGTTCATAGGTGTGCACTAGGCTAACGGCCCTGGAGCCTATATAAGCCTAGCCCAACAAGATTCCATGGCATCATGTCATCCAGAGTTAGTTCCCAGTGCCCCTGTCAAGCAAGGCCACTGAAGTGATCTCCCGGGGTGAACTGCCTATTGCCCACCCACTTGTCAAGATTTCTCTTAAAGAGGGCCAGTGAAGTGCTCTGCTTGATGTGAATGGGAAGTTTGTTCCAGAGTATGGGAAGTCTCTGGGTTAGGAACTTCTCCCTCCAGCATGTTCTGTTTTATTGTAGTAATGAGGTTAAGGTCCCTGGAGCATGTGGCATGGAGGGATTGGGATTTCTTTAGGTGTAGCATATCTAGTAGCTCTGGGTCAGACATGGCTTTGTAGGTCAAACAGAGATTGCCTCTAAGTAGGCGATAAGAGAGTATAGCTGGAGTTTTTGTAAGTCTGTCCATATAGGGCGTGTGTCTGAGGCCTAAGATCCTCTTAGCGAGGTATTATTGTGGCCTTTCCCGTTGTAGGTGCCTAGTGAGGTACATACCAATTGGGGCATTGTATTCTATAATAGGTCTAATGAGGGACGAGTAGAGAGGGATTATGACCTCTTTCTTCCTGGATGAGAAACATTTTGTAATGAGATGTGCCACATAGAAGGACTTTCTGACTACAGTGGCAATGTGGTTCTCAAAGGAGAGGTTGCTGTCAACCTGTGTCTCCAGGTATCACACCTTCGGTGTTTAGTGGACTACCACCTATGTAGTAGTTCATGGGCACCAAATGTTTCCCAAAGGGAATGACAATGCACTTTTTGGCAGTAAGGTTAAGGCCATGGTTCTGGCACCAGTCATTGGTGTCAGTGAGGCCTTTTTGTAGAATGACTATATCAGTTGGAGAATCAATAATGGATCCCAGTTTGCAATCATTTGCGAACTTGGTCAGCCAGAGTCCCTTTGTGTTGGCTTGAACTTCAGAGACGTAGATGCCAAACAGGAGAGGACCTAGGAGCAATTCCTGTGGGACACCACTTGTAACTGGCCGGTAGTCAGATTTGGAGTCAACTACTTTCACAGTGTGGGTTCTATAAGTGAGCCAGTTGGCAACCCATCTTATGAAATTGGGGTTTATGCCTAGTTTAGTGAGTCTGTCTATGATTTCTGAGTGAGGGATGGTGTTGAAGGCTTGGCAAGATCTAGGTAGGCTGTGTGAGCTACCTTGCCCTCATCCACAGCTCTGGTGGGGTCTACTTTGATAGACCGAACGTGTATTTCACCGACACCCACTATGCCGAAACCAAATGTGCAAAATCACTATTTACCGACAGTTGTTATCAGCGAATGTCAACTAGCCGACACAAACACTATATGATTACCACTTGTTCAAAGAGTTTACTCAATAAATACAGATATAACTGTCTAACTCCACGTTAAGAAACACGTCAAGATTAGGCGACAGAAATACTATATAATTACCACTTGTTCATAGAGTTTACTAATAAATAGAGATATACCTTTATGACTCCACGTTAACAAACACGTAAGAATGGCTCACACGTCGTAAGGATAAACAAACGCTCTGGTAGAACATTTTCTATTACTGTAACTATTTAGTTACGTATATATACTTGATTTGTTAGCGTTATAGCACAGTGGTGCAGGATACTATTTTATACTAGAAAGCCGTCGCTGCAAAGTAGATGGAACAGTTTATCTTAAACAGGTACTCGGTGGATACTGTTTATCTCATAGGGAAAATGTACGCTACAATATATATGTAGAGAAATGTACGCTACCATGTATATCCGTATGTTCCTGATATTGTAACATGTAATATGTTTCAGTTGACCTTTGTAAACTGTATATTTCAATCAGATAACTTTCTGTTCTGCTTTTTTAAGATAGTATAATATTTGTTTACGTTACGGATTATTGTTGTTAAATTGCACTGATGTAGAGTTTGTCGGTAAAGTGACAGTCGAGCTATTGCATAGACGGTTAACTAACTTTTCGGACATTTGGGGTCGGTAAATCATGTGTCGGTGAACTGCACGTTCGGTCTATCAAAGTAGACCCCTCTGGTGACAGACTCAAAGTCTATCAGGTTGAGCAAGCATGATCTACCTTTCACAAACCCAAACTGCATGGGGTCCAGAGTTTGGAGATTCCCTGTGTCCTTATTTATAAGGTCCATGATGATGCACTCCATTGCCTTACATATCAGACTTGTCAGGCTAATGGGTTGGTAGTTCCCAGGGTCTGTAGGCGCTCCCCCTTTGTGGAGTGGGGTGACTGTAGCAGTGCATCATTCAGTAGAACAAAGCCTGAAATGAGGCTGTGATTGAACAGCGTGTTCAAGTGTGGTGCCAGTTCACTTTGTAATTCATGTAGAACACAGCCAGGGGTATTATCAGGTCCCATGGAAGCTGTATTCTTGGCTTTGGACAGTGCGGTTTTTACCTGTGTAGCCATAATAGGGACTTAGCATTCCTCAGGTATTGTGATAGGGCCTTTTAGGGGTGAAAGGGGTAAAGTTTGCACTGAACCTGTCGGACAATATGTTGGCAATATCAGTTGGTTCTGTATATGTATTGCTATTGTGCTATAACTCCGAGCAGATCTGAGTATTGTCATGTAGATTCTTGACATGACTATAGAATGCCTTGTGGTTGTCTTCAGAATCTGAAACAATTTTGTTTTCATAGCTAGCTTTAGAGGATTTGATGATGGATCTCAGTTTTTTGCTGAGGTTAACAAAGTAGTTTTTCCAGTTTTGGGACTTCACCCTTTTCTGCAACAGTTTTTTCCTTCTGTTGTAGAGTTTGTTTATGGTGGAGGACCACCAGATTGGCTTCCTTTTTTTGGAGGAGAGCATTTTGGTTCTGTTTGGTATGGCCCGTTCCATGCACTTGTGTATGTTCTCATACAGTGTATTGGTGTTTGATTCTGCAGGCATGCACCTGTTTTTTCCATTTGCATGGGTGTAGTGAAGTTAGCCATCTCTGTTTTTAGAAACCCAAAATTGGCTTTGCGGAAGTTTTTTTTATGGTGGTTTCCTTTGGGGGGAGGAGGGTGGGATGTGTATATCCATGGTGATTAGCTTGTGGCCAGATTTGACCAGGGAGGAGTTGATTACTGGTGTAGAGCAATGGTCACCCATGTTAGTAATGACCAGGTCAAGGATGTTTCTACCCCTGGTGGGAGTAAGAATGAGTTGGTCCAGGGCATTGGAATTAATGAATTCCAGAAAACATTGAGCAAGTGTGTTGGTACATGAGTAATTTTCCCAATATAAGGGTATGGGGGTGTACCCTAATATTTTCCAGTGTGTTTAGAAATGTGGATTGGGAGTCTTGAGACATTCTGGGGGATCTATAGCAGGCTACAACATGGATTGCAGTTTTACCCAGTGTTAGTTGTACGTGAAGTATTTCTGATGTGTTATGTTGTGCTTCTAATCTGTAGGTGTGCATATTCTTTATGAATATGGAGACACCACCACCTTTAGCGCTTTGGTCCAGGTTTAGGGGCCAAAATGTGTGGTATGAATTATAGCCTGGTAGTGCTGGGGTGCTCTCTGAAGCCGTGAACCAGGTCTCCGTCACTGCACAGATGCCGATGGTTTACTGTTAAAATGTCGAACGGCAATACGTCGACTGTACTATAGTTGAACACGGAAGTTCGAAAATAGTAATGTTGACGTCAAAAAAACAATCTAGGAATGGTTTTAACATGGGTCGAGGTAGGTGTTCAGTATTATTCAGAACTACCTCGACCCATGTTAAAACACAGTCCTAGATTGTTTTTTTGTCGTCGACATTACTATTTTTGAACTTCCGTGACCGACTATAGTACAGTTGATGTAGTGCCGTTCGACATTTCAATAGTAAACCGATGCCGATGTTCTCCATTTTAAGGAGTGCCTCGAGTGAGTGCATTTAGAGATTTAGACTTCTAGCTTTGAGTAACCTAACCCTCAGATTTCATTTGCTTGTAGATGTTATGGTGATAATTATGTCTTTAGGACAGGGGTGGCAAGCCTTGGCCAGTATCCGGAATCCCTGGAGTGAAAGGTGCAGGCACTCTCTGGTGAATCATCGAGGTGTGTCGATCATGTCATTCCAGGCAGACAGATACTGGTTCCCCTTAGAATGACACCAGAAACTTAGTCAATTGTTGAAGTCAATCATTTTCTGCTGGTACTGTGGTATCATTCTGGGTGATGGTAGGATGCTACTCAGAGCTAGGGCCATACCTGCCTGGGCTACAAGATCAGAGAGCTCCTCTGTCTCTCTTCATGTAATTCAGGGAGGTACGTCTTGGGTCATTCACATCAACATGGACAATGGCAGAGTCATATTTGTACCTGTTGTGGAGTGACCTAAGTGTGTGCATTATGTAGCGGATCCTGGCACCCGACAGGCAGCTAATCATAACTTTCTCCTTATTCAACCTAGTGAGTGGGACATCAGTGTGCCTTACTATTGAGTCACCTATGACTAGTGTATTGGGTAAGTTATTTTGCCCTATGGGCTTGGGTTGTGTAGCACACTGTTTGTGAGCTATGTGTCTCATGGTTTTTGCTGGTTGTTTGAGTTTCTGCCTCGGAGTTCTCTGTTGTTTGGGCAGATTTTTATTGAGAGCTTCCGCGAAAGTAGGTGTGTGTTTTGTGTTGCTATGTGAGGGTTGTTGTGGTGTATGTTCTGGAGGGCTATGTGTTGAATGTGGTGTGGTGCAGGAGTTATCCTTATCTTTACTGGCTAATCCAGTCTTGGCTGGAGAGTGCTTGGCTTTCAGTTTGGCTATATATGTGCATCTCTCACAAGTCGTAGTGATGGGAGGTAAGAGAAGAAGGTTGTCGGTGTACATGAGGCAGTTGCTACACTGCCTCAGGGTGCCCAAGTTCAACAGGTTGACAGGAGAAAGCACAAGGAACTGAATTTAGACATGCCTGGATATGAGCTCAGAATATTAAGTACTGAAGCCTTTTACAGGAAAAATGTCACTCAGTGTCTGAGAATGCATAGAGCACTGCCACACACTTAAGGGGAAACCATACGTAGACCCTGAAAATTTAAGGATGAAGTATTTAGGCAGATATTCTGAAGTTAGGAAGAAATCAAGCAGTACTTACTAAAAATAAAGAATTAGCTTGTCAAGAATGATAAAAAGAGAGGAGTCACATGAGTGGCTACTACTAATGCTGGTCTCAGCACAGCTTCACTCTGTTGGGATACAGTACTCCTTTTGCTTCTTCTCTCACAAGAAGCAAAATGTTAGCACCAATCCCAAGAAGATAAGCAAGCCACAGCCTGTTTGGTGATCCACAGTCTTGTCCCAGATGATGCAAGGGTCTACAGGCTTTTGCAGCCTTTTTCTGGTAGATGCCTCGAATAGCAGCCAGACTAATCAGGTATGTTAAGCACAGACACTCACTTTCCAACCAGAAACAGTCAGGAATCAATGCACTCTGCTCCTACTCTCACCAGGATCAGAATATAAGCACATATTCCAAGCTGTCACCTATAAAGCAGTTATTAAGCTTTCTGGTGATCATTCGTCTCCAGGAAATAATGTAACTGCACTCCTTCTCTCACCAGGAGAAAACAGATGCACTAATCCCAAGATGACTACTGAGAGGCAAAATGTAGGCTCTCCAATAACTGGTGGTCTTGCAGTAGATGCTTAAAGGTAAGATGAAAAAAATGGTTTATCCTAAACACTGCAGTGTGCACTAAAGGAGTTAGATGTGAAAGTAGGTAACTTAAGTTTTACCTGTCTTAAAAGTTAAGTTTTAGTGGAGCGTCACTGTTTTTAAAACAGCAAGATAGATTGAAAGGGGGTAGTCATCATTCCATCTAAAACTGCTATAATGGAGCTTAAAACATTCTGGGAGAAATAATCCATTTTCAGCAAAGAATATTTCTTAGAGGTGGAGACTGTAATTTGGCTTGCAACATTGAATGTGTGTCTGGGGGGCCAAGAAGAGAAAATATAACAGAGTAGATTTTTGAAGAATTTTATGAAAATGTTTGTCATGGGAGATGTGAATTCAGTACAAAACAGAGTTTGGAGTGAATTTACATATTATTCTCCAAGATACAAAACATGGGCTAGACTAGATATAATTTATATCTCACAGGAACATGTACATTTAATTGAAGGTCTTGAAGCACATCCATTAACTTGGATCATGCACCAATAATAACTAAAATAAAAATGCAAGGTAATGAAATAAAAATGAGAGACTGGTGTTTAACCACCTATCGGCTGAAGAGAGGAATTTAAGGAAAGGGTTTTGGAATCAATTCAGGAGGTACTAGAGAAGATAGATTTTTTTTTTCTGAAAATATAGCTAGGGAGTGGAATAAAATTAAAGTGGAGTTTAAAACTAGGGTGGAAATAAAGGAAAAGGAGATATGGGTAGGAAGTAAGAATTATTTAGAGGGACTGACAAATGTTAAAGTATTGCAAAATGGGGAGAATCTCTCAGAACAAGAAAAGGAGCAATTGCAGAATGCTAAACAGAAAATAAGGGATTACCTCAATAATATGCATGAGTTTAGAAAGATTGCTGTTAAGCAACTGTTTTTTGATGATGATTTTAGAGCACAAAAACTGTTAGCACAATTACTTAGGCAACGGAAAGTAGAAAGGGCTGTCACCAAGCTTAGGGAGACTGTAACAAGGAAGATAAAAGATCCTGTAGAAGTGTTAGAAATATTTTGAAACGTTTATGAAAGTTTGTATAAAGCAGAAAAATATGGAAATCAAGAAAAGGTACAAATAGAAATGTTTATGGAAAAATTAAATATGCCATGTTTAGAAGTAGATGAGGCTCGGTTACTAACAGGATAGGAAGAGATGACATAAAAATGGCTATGTATAACCAGTCTACAGGAAAGTATATAGATGGTATTCCTGTGGAAGTTTGGCAGCTAGGAGGAAAACACTGATAAAGATCTGGAAGGGTTTGTTGGAAGGGTTTGTTTAACATTATTTTAAGAGGAGAATTACCACCATCCTGGAGGAAGGCGGTGATAACAGTAATACCTAAAGAGGGTAAAGATCTGTCAGATCCAGATTCATACAGGCTCATTTCATTACTAAACCATGATTATAAAGTGTTTGTCTGTAATGGCTAAAAGAATGGCAAAAGTGATACCAAAATTGATAGATATGGATCAGTGTGGTTTTGTGGAGGGGAGTCGAGCATTTGACAATATTAACAGAAAATTGATGATCCAGAGGGGAAGCAGAATGTAAGAAAATACCACGGTTGTTGGTGGGTCTTGATGTAAAGAAAGCATTTGACAGAGTAGACTGGGACTTTATGAGCAGGGTAATGGAAGCATTTGCTTTCCCTGATACAATTATAAGTTTTACAAGTTTGATTAAAACTATACATGAGGGATCGGAGGCGAAAATTAAAGTGGGTGAGGTCCTCTCTGTTAACTTCTGCTTGAATAGAGGAACCAGCCAGGGTCTTCCACTTTCCCATTTGTTGTTTGTTTTATATTTAGAACCATTGGCAAAGGAAATAAAGGACTCAGAAATTCAGTGTTATGATTGGTATGGTAGTCAGGAAAAGCTGGCTGTTTTTGCAGATACTATTTTATACATGGCAAAACATTACAGTGTTGCGGAACATTTTAAGCCAGGTTCAGATCTTCTAGGGGATACAAAATTAATGAAAGTATAACAAAGGCAATAGCAGTAAATTATGTACCCACACATGAATTGGTCCAACAATTTCCATATTTATGGGGACATGATAAAATGCGTTTAGGAGCATGGATTAGAAGTGACTCTGTTGTGGCAGCTAAGGATATGTGGGAAGAGACTAAACAGAAGATGATACAAAAACTGAAAAACTGGGAGCTTTGTTATATGGCTGTGGATAGCAAGATGCAAGCAATTAAAATTGTTTTAGTCCCTTTAGTATTATAAACAGGTCAGGCATATTTTTTATCAACCAGAGGAGAAGCTGTGGATAGCAATTAAAAAAGACTTGAAGGGTTTTGCCTGGGAAGGGAAGACAGCACGGATCAAGTGGGATAATCCTGATTCTTCCGATAGAACAAGGTGGACTAGGATTACCTAATTTGAGGGGATATTTTAGAGCAACACAGTTAAGGCTGTTATACATAGCACAAGCTAAAAAGTATAATTCAAAGTGGAACGGAATGATGATATGGGGGGGGGGTGCTCAAGCTATAAGCTGAGAGTGAGATTTTTAGATGCAGACTCTTAAAGAGAACAACAACAATAAGAGTATTTATATTCATAAAATTGTAGGGAGTATTCTAAGAACTAAACCAGCATAAGAATGGAGAAAAGAGATTCTGCTGATTGGGATGACTGTGGTTGGGGATACAGACAATGGGCAAAAAATGGGCAAAAAGGGGCTGGAATTTATCGGAGAAAACTGGCAAAGGAACCAAGGTATCGTGAGCAAATAACTAGAAAGGTAATAGAATGGGAAGAGGCCACAAATTTATATGGACTACAGGTTAGAGATTGCCTATACTCTGATATCAATCCTTGATAGGGAAGGCAAAGGGAAAGAAATAGGAAGATCCTAAATAAAAGACCAGCACTGGTAGAGTTTCAATAGAATCTAGAACAGAAGCTGCAGTTAAAGGAATAATTTAGTAGACAATATAAAATATTGCATGATTATAGGAATCAATCAAGGGGAGCTTAGAAAGGATTGGGAGGAGAGAGTGGATAAGCAGTTCACAAAGAGACAATGGGGGGATATATGTATATCTCCCAAATATGCAACAGAGTCTAGAAGATTTAGGAACTTTGCCTGGAAGTGTTGACATAGGTATTTTTATACCCCAAGTAGACTCCAAAGAAATTTTCCTCAGGTGAATAGCAAATGTTGGAGGTGTGACAGGCAAGAAAGAGGTGGCTGGGAACATATTTTTTGTAAGTATAATGAGGTGTCATTTTAGGGATTCTGTTAGAAAAATATGTAATAGTAATGTGCATGCTTAGTGCATTCGAGATTTAAAAGGGTTAATACATTTATTCTGTTCACACTGCATGAATCTGCACAGCTATTAGAAACTTAAGAAGCATTCTATTTCTGCTAATGTCATGAAAATAACAAGAAGTAATTCATTTCTGCTAATGTCATGAAACTTAACAAAGGGATATTCCTTTCTGCTTATGCCATGAGAAAACATGCAGCTGCTAGAAGCTATTGATGGAGAAAACAATAGATGCTTGAAAATTTAAACCGTAGTCAGCATTACTTGTACTAAAGCTAGAAATATACATTGAATCTAGACAAAATGTAACACCTGTATTAGAACAGTACAATAGAAGAATTGAAATGTTGAAATGGACTGACATATACCCAAGGCCAGGTTGTTTTTCTCAAAATGTTTTGCAGAACAGCAGATAATTTAACTTGGTCAGCAATAAGTCTAGCAACATTTTCTGTAAAACATACAGAAAGCTGTGTCTAACTACGTCAGCAATAAAATGGCAACATTTTCTGTGTGACAGGAAGAGAACTGTATAAGTATAACATACTAATCATTAATGATTCAGACAAATCCTGTACCTACATGCTTTGTCTCCTTGCTGCAAGTAATAAAGGGTGCCTTGCTTGAACCTAACGTGAATTGGTCTTTTGAAGTTTTTTCCTTTGACAGATTCCCTGCGAACCACTCTGTTGGAGATGCTGGGTGAGAGGATTGGATTGACTGGGGAGATGATTTTTTTTCAGCTCTGATACAGGATCTGAATTGCCTAGACATAATAAAGCCTTGCTCAGTCTAATTATGGTGGCTGGCAAAAAAGCAATTAGTAGAAAATGGAAATCAGTCTAGTCCAACTGTACTAGAAGTAGTGAATATAGTAACAGAGATAAAACAACTGGAATTAGGATCTTTAGAAAAGAGAAGGAGCAATCTACATTGAAAAAAAATGGGAATTGAGAAGGAATGAGGTTTAAGAGGCAGGATTTGAACGAGCCATATAATGCTTAACTGACAAAGAATGGATAGCTTATAAGTGATGTATAATGTTTGCAACTGCAGTTGTTTCAGTGGTGTCTGTGATGTATAATGTTTGCAGCTAAAGTGGTGTCAGTGTTTGTTTTTCATTTATATAAATGTAAGATTGCCTATGTCATAGGTGATAATTTAATAATGATATCTAGATCTTTGTCAGAACAGAAAACTTTCTTTTGCCTTCCTAAAATTGGGAGGAAGTGAGTTACAACTATCCTTTTGTGTTTTCCCACATCTCTCACCTTTTATTTCCATATTTGAATCTGTTACAAAAGTTGCTGGAAAGACTACCAACGTCATGTCAGCAGCAGTTAGACAGCCTAATAATGTTGGTTGGTTGGTAGTGGTTGTGGAATCTTTGAAGACTGAGAGAACAAGTTCTCCCAGTCATCCAGGAATTACCAGAACACCTACGATGAAGTTGGTCATAGACTATAACAGGTAGACAAAGGCCATTCTTGGGGCTCATAGCATGAGATCTGGTGTTCCCTCTCCTACTCCTCTTTCTCTGGGGATGCCAGGAGTCAAATATCTCCCCAATCCATCTCTCTCATATCCGTGCTGGTGGCAGTGTCACAATGTTTTTTGCCCAGTATTGAGTTTATGACCTCTACCAGGCCACTGGTATCTGTTATGGTGCCCTGTTTCACAGCATTAATTCTATCAATTTCTCTGATGTCAGAGGACCCTGTGACCTTGACAGTGGCCATACAACCATATGGTGTTCTGTTGTGGTGGTTGGCATTGATGTTGACTGTAGATTCTTTTGCATCTGTGTCAGTGCCATCAGGGTTGAATGAGTTCTCAGCATCAGCTCCACAGTTCTCGATGCCAGAGTATATGGAGCATTTCGGTAACATGTTATGGTATTTTTCAGCTCCTCTTTCATTTTTCTATAATATGTCACTGCTTGCACAAGCACTTTTACGGCCTGCCTGTGACTGTGGGCCCTTAGACCTGTCAGACCCCACCAGCAAGGCAGTACATTTTTAGGCTGTATAGTTTTTGTCTAAGAAAGTGTTTTTCTGTTCTGATTCATATCTGTTAAGACCTTAGAGAGACCGATCAGAATTTCCCAGAAAAATCACCATTTGAAGACTTTGATGAAGAGAAGTCTCCAGCTTACCTCTGGGTGATTCCAGTTTTGAAGCATACCTAGAACTAATGGGAAGCAACTGAGGTTGGCCAGCTAACCCTATTTCTTCCATTGGTATAGACTGCTCCTGGCAGTCTTCCTAGTGGATGTCCTTAAAGTTGTTACCAAGAATAAGATGGGCAGCCCATATAACATGGCCCCTGTCTTTAGAAAAGCTGACTGCATTTTCTGACCTCGCTCCGGGGAGGGGCTGTTTGGGCAAATAATTCTAAACCAGTCAGGTGGCCTTCAGAAAGGCTCCAGCACCCACTGCTCATCTTTGTGATAGAGAATCCAAAATTGTGGATAAGTTTTGGAGAAATGTTTCTGCATCTGCTACTTTGCCCTTGCAGATTCTTAAGTCACCCATGCTATACATTTTCAGTGAGATCTGACCGGTGAAAAACCTCATATGCTGTTGGCTTTGGCAGATGGGCCCTTTGGAAGATGATTTACTGTCCAAGACCACAACCTCTTCCAGCATGAATACCCTTCTTGTATTATTCATGTGGTTTATAGTGAAGGGACTGCTAGGGCTGCAGAATCCTGGACTAATGGTTAAAACTTGTTGATTTTAAAGAGGACACCAGAGTGGTCTTCCTGGACACATCTTTCTCAGGTTCTGACTTAGAAGGTCATTAGCATTTCAAAAATGTGAAGAAGCACAAAAAAAGTGAAGAAGCAGGGCAGTACATTGACAGGTGTGCCTGTAAAATGCGTCCCTCCACCATGTTCATTTTCTAGTATATGTGGAGCCACTGCCATAGTGAGATTTTGATGTGGCACATAGCCAAAACATTAATGGGAGGGTATAAAGACAGGAAAAATGGTACTCCTTAAGGGTGAACCTGCAAGCCATCCTATGAAATTAAGGCCATTTTAGATGGCTGTGAAAAGGGAAAGAATCTAAGTATGGCAGAGATTACAAAAAAAGTATTCAACTACGTCTCACATTTATGTATAATGGAATGTTTACAGATGTTAAGTTACACCCTACATTGATCAGTTACATTGTGGTGAGTCTGAAACCGTCTCCAACCATTTAGCAGCTAACCTATGAGAAAGAGCAAATTATTATTCCAGGTATAACGATTCAAAGGAGAAGGTATATGAGGGTGGTTCTTTTGTTACTGCTGCTGTTTTGTTTTGGCCTTAACCATTTAAGCTGTTAACAAATTAGGCTGTGGTTACAGTTTATGTAAACTCCCAGAAACCAGCCTTGTTTAAAAACATCACATCTACATTTTGTGACTAAAAATTCTGTAGTTCATCAGATGAAAATCTGAAAACACAGCTACAAATGGTGTAAATGTTCTCAGATAATACAAGAATATTTGTTCTTGATAAGTATTCAAAAGCAATTGTTATTTTCTTTGTGCTGCAGATTTCCTTTTATATCAACCTGGGGCAGAAATTGATATAAAGGAGCTTCACCAGGAGGGAGTATGAATATTTTGGAATAGATGAGGGCCTGACAGTAAACTAAATAAATGAGAACAAAGCTCAGTAAGGAATACTTTAGAAGACTAACACTGAAAACCGTCTTGACATCTAAGAATGTAGTTCAAGCTATAGACCAATTTGATATTCCTGTTCTAACTTACAGCTTTGGTGTGATGGAATGGCCTCAAAAAATATTGAATCAGCTGGACATGAAAACGAGAAAATGCTTCATGCTTCTCAAATTATGTATAAAAAACAGAGCATACCAGGATTGTATATCCCTCGGTGTGAAGAAGATATGGGCCACCTCAAAATTGACTAGCTGTATTTATTTGCAGTAGTGGAAATGCATACATATTTGCTGACCTCATCATATCCAAACATAGTGGTTCATAGGTCGGTACTAGGCTATCTGCCCTAGGGCCTATACAAGCCTAGCCATAACAATTCCCTGGCTATTTCTTCCCACACTATTTACTTCCCTGGACTCCTGTCTAGCAGGGCAACTGACGTGATCCCCGGGGTGAATTTCCTTTCTTCCATCCAATCGTCAAGGTTCCTTTTGAAGAGGGCTAAAGAGGTGCTCTGCTTGACATGTATGGGCAGTCTATTCCAGAGTCTGGTGAGTCTCTGGGTCAAGAACCCATCCCTCCAGCGTGTTTTGTTTATTGTGGTGACAAGGGTTAGATCCCTGGGGCGTGTGGCTCTGAGGGGATTTCTTTAAGTGTAGTATGTCCAACAGCTCTGGGTTTGACATGGCCTTGTATGTTAAGCAGAGATTGCCTCTGAGTAGACGATATGTGACAAGAGTATAGGTGGAGTTTTTTAAGGCAGTCAGCGGAGGGCATCTGCTTTAGGCCTGTGATTCCTTTAGTGAGGTATTTCTGCGGCCTTTCCAGTTATTGCAGATGTCTTGAGAGGTACATACCAAACGGGGCGTTGTATTCTGTAATGGGTCTGAGGGATGAGTACAGTGGGACAATGACCTCCTTTTTCCTGGATGAAAAGCCTTTAGTGATGAGGTGTGCCAGATAGAAGGATTTCCTGACTGTTGTGGTGATGTGGTTATCGAAGATGAGACCACTGTCCCTAAGTCTCTTATCACACTTTCGGTGTTTAGTGTACTGCCACCTATGTGGTAATTCACGGGTACATGTTTTTCCCAAAGGGGATAACTATACATTTCTTGGCATTGAGCTTGAGCCCATGGCTCTGGCACCAAGCATCTGTTTCTATAAGGCCCTTTTGTAAAGTATCCACATCATTTGGAGATTCAGTAATGGCTCCCAGTTTGCAGTCATCTGTGAACTTTGTTAGCCAGAGTCCCTTAGTGTTGGCCTGTACTTCAGAGAAGTAGATGCCAAACAAGAGCAGTCCCAGGACTGAACCCTGAGGTACTCCACTTGTCACTTGTCTGGAGCTGGATTTGAAGTCGGCTACTTTTACATTGTGGGTTCTGTCAGTAAGCCAGTTGGCAACCCATCGAGTGACGTAGGGATTAATGCCCAGCTTAGTAAGTCTGTCTATGATTCCAGAGTGGGGGGTGGTGTCAAAGGCCTTGGCGAGGTCCAGATAGGCTGTGTGGACTGTCTTACTCTTGTCCACAGCTCTGGAGATTGATTCAAAGAAGTCAGTCAGGTTCAGGAGACAAGATCGGCCCTTCATGAACCCAAACTGGGTGGGGTCCATTGTTTGAAGGTTGCCAATGTCTTTGTTTATATGTTCCATGGCCTTGCAGATCAGGCTCGTCAGACTGATGGGGCGGTAGTTCCCGAGATCCAAGGTGGATCCCCCCTTGTGGCGTGGGATAACTGTAGCTGTGCGCCACTCAGTGGGAACAAAGCCTGAGGTTGAGGCTATGATTAAACATGACACTTAGGTGAGGTGCAAGTTCATTTTGTAGTTCATGTAATACACTGCCTGGGATGTCATCTGGTCCCATAGATGCTGTATTCTTAGCTTTGGAGAGTGCATTTTTTACCTGTGTGGCTGTTATTACTGGAATTAGGCAATCTTCTGGTATTGAGATGGGCCGTTTAGGGGGTGAGTGGGGGGGGAGTGAAGTTGGCACTGAATTGATCTGCCAGGATATTGGCAATATCTTTGGGATCAGTATATTTAGTGCCATTCTGTTGTAGCTCAGAGCAGATCTGAGCATTGCCATTTAGATTCTTGACATGGTTATAAAATGCCTTGTGGTTGTCTTTGGAATCTTTGGCAATTTTATTTTCATAACTAGCTTTGGAGGATTTTATGAGGGATTGGAGCTTCTTATTGAGGCTGGTAAGGGAGTTTTTTGCATCCTGGGATTTTCCTCTTTACTGAACAGTTTCTTCCTTTTGTAGTAAAGTTTGTTTATGGCAAGGGACCACCAGATTGGCTTCCTTTTTTTGGAGGAGAGCATCTTGGTTCTGTTTGGGATGGCACAATTCATGCATGAGTGGATGTGCTCGTACAGTGCCTTGGTGTAGGATTCAGCAGTCGAACTTTCAGTTCCCGTCTGCATGGGTGTCATGAAATTTGTCACTTCTGAGTTGAGTAGCATGAAGTTGGCATTGGAGAAGTTTTTATGGAGGTTTCCTTACTGGGGGGGGGGGGGTGATGTGGATGTTAAGGGTGATTAGCTTATGGTCAGACCTGACCAACGAGGGGGTGACCATAGGTGTGGAGCATCGATTTCCCATGTTGGTAATGACCAGGTCTAAGATATTGGAGCCCCTGGTGGGACTATGGATTAGTTAATCCAGGGCATTGGAATTTATGAATTCCAAGAACTGTTGGGCAAAGGTGTTGGTACACAAGTAGTTTCTCCAGTTAATGGCAGGGTAGTTGAAATCACCCAGTATTAGGGTGTTTGGTTGTATCTTAATATTTTCCAGTATGTTTAGAAAGGTGTAGTGAGAATCTTGGGGCATGGTGGGGGATCTGTAGCAAGCTACAGTTTGGATTGCAGTCTTACCTAGTGTTAGTTGCACCTGGAGAATTTCAGATGCATTGTGTTGGGCAACTAGCCTTATGGTGTGAATATCCTTGGTGAATATGGACACTCCTCCACCTTTAGTGTTTTCTTTGTCCTGGTTTGGTGGCCGAAAAGTGTGGTAAGAGTTGTAGCCTGGTATTGCAGGTGTGCTGTCTGGAGCCTTGAACCAGGTCTCTGTTACTGCACAGATATCGATGTTCTCCATTTTTAGGAGTGCCTCGAGAGAGTGCATTTTGAGGTTTCGACTTATAGCATTGAGTAGCATTACCTTCAGAATTTGCATGCTTGTACCTGTTACAGTGGGGTTTTGTTCTTTGAATTTTGCCTGAAAAAGGCACTATAGGGATGGCAAGAGCCTTAGCCAGTAACCTGAATCCCAGGGGCAACAGGTGCAGACCATCTCTGGCAAAGCATCATGGTCTGTTGATCATGCCATCCCAGGCAGACAGATACTGGATTCCCTTTGAATGACACCAGAAGCTTAGCCATTTGTTGAAGTCCATCATTTTGTCCTTATATTGGTGGTATCATTCTGGGCGAAGGCAGGATGCTACACAGGGCTAGGGTCATACCTACCTGGGCCACATGATCCGAGAGCTCTTCCATGTCACTTTTCATGTAGTCCAGGGAGGTACATCTCAAGTCATTCACTCCAACATGGACAGTGACAGAGTCATATTTGTACTTATTGTGGAGTGACCTTGAGTGCATGCATTATGTGGCAGATCCTGGCACCCAACAGGCAGCTGACTGTAATTTTCTCCTTGTTCAGCCTGGTGAATGGCACATCAGTGTGCCTGACTCTAGAGTCTTCTATGACTAAAGTGTTTGGTACATTGTCTTGCCTTAGGGGGTGTTGCTGGGTTGCACAATGGTGTTGTGAGCTATGTGACACTATGGTTGTGATTGGTGTTTGTTTGCATTTCAGCTTCGGAGGTCCTTGTTGCTTGGGCAGGTTACAGTTAAGGGCCTCCGCATATGTGGGTTTAGTGTTGCTATGTGTGGGTGTTGGTGGTGTCGGTTTAGAAAGGCTTTGTGTTGCTTGAGGTGTAGTGCGGGTTTTAACCTTCTCATCTTGACTGTCTAGCACAATCTTGGGTGGAGAGAGCTTTGCTTCCAGTTTGGCTATGTAAATACATCTCTCACAGATTGTAGTGTTGGGTGGTAGGAGGAGAGGGTTGTCTGTGTACATGAGGCAATTGCTGCATTGCCCCAGTCTGCCCAGATTCACCAGGTGGACAGGAAAAAATCACTGGAAGTTGACTCTTGGACATGCCTAGTTTGGTGCTTTTTTTGTAAAGTACATGAGCTGTTTCCCCTTGCCTTAGCAAGGTACTTTGCAATTTTAGGCTGTTTAGTGCCTACAATTAATTACTGCTTATTAACAAGGATAGTTGAGTGCTTGTATCCGTGTAAGGCTTCCTAGTGCTTTCCAGCAGGTATTAGAGCAAGTGCTAGTCACAGGGATGCTTAAAAGTAAGATGAAAAAATGGTGTATCCTATATACTGCAGTGTGCACTAGATAAGTTAGATGTGAAAGTAGGTAGCTTAAGTTTTACCTGTCTAAAATGTTAATTTTAGTGGAGAGTCACTATTTTTAAAACCGCAAAATAGATTCAAAGGTGGTGGTCACTTTTGTATTCTGGTACTATGGAATACAGTAGGATGGTCAGTAAATTTAAATAGTTGAAGGGGAGTAATTTCACAAAATGATAATTTTGTGCTTACACAAGCCAGTGAAAGCAGAGAGGAAGTGAGATATATGGTCAAAGTAACATAAGAGGCAGGCAGCTAGAAAGATGGTGGTTTTCAAGAACACAACAGTAACTGGGTGGGTGGGGAAAATATTTCTGTCTGACTCACAAGAGACAAAGCTGTGGTCTCTTGAAGTTTTAATATGCAGTTAAAAGCAGAATACAAGTAAAACACAAGGTAAAGAAAACAAATCACAGTATTCAAAATATAAAAAAGGCAATAAAGTAATACAAAATACAACAAATAAAAGTAAACTAACCTTCGTGAAAGTTCTAAAGCATGAGGAAAAGTCTAGGTAAACACAATTTTTTTGTTGAACACATTTATTAAAATACTTAAGGCATAGGCACACACACCATACTCATTAATGGGACAAACCATATCAACATTTTTTCCATTTTGAACACGCTGTACATTACAGTTCTTTCTCTATAACATGTCTTTCAGTCCAATATTACATACATCACTCAATTGCTGCCTTCCCTTAAAATCACTACTCTTTCTGAACATTATTCTACATGTACTGTTCCCACAATTTCCATTTATTTCTGTGTAATTTACTCCTTCCCTCTTCTAAAAAAAACTCTTACATTTGGTTTACATTTTGATTTCCATTACCTAATTATTTTTTTGTCGGCCAACAGAATTAAACATAAGGCCTTACTATAGCTAGGCAATTTAGATCCTGTGTCCCAGCTCAAAATAATAATTTCCTTAGTTATAACCCCCCCCCCCACCAATGTTTCTACTAGAGTATTCTGTAAGGAATTATTTATGTTTGCCAATTCATTACACTCTCCAAAACATATTCCCATTTGTCATTTTCTTCCACATCACACCTTCAGCATTTGCTATCTACTGGAGGAAAAGTACTTCTAAGTCTGCTTAAGGTATGCACATACCTATGCAAAAACTTCCAAACAAAGATCCTAAACCTTCTGGACTCTGTTGAATACTTGAGTGTTTTGCATATGTCTTGCCATTGTTCCCTTGTAAATTGCTGTCTCTTCCCAATCATTTCTAACTTCCTCCGATTGATCCTTCCAGTTATCATGCAATATTTTATATGCCTTGCTAATTATCCCCTTTTCACAGTAGCTTATGCTTTAGATTTGACTAAAAACTATAACAGGTCTTTCACTTAGGACTCCTCTGTCCTCTTCTCTTTGCTTATACTCTTGACATCAATCCCAGATGGGAAAGGCAGACTTTAACCTGCAGTTAAAACTACTTCTTGGCCTCAACGTACTTTTATTACCTTTCTCTGTAGTTATTTGCTATCAATACATTGGTTCTTGTGCCATTTTTCTCTAGTAAATTCCACCCCCTTGCCTTTTTCTGTACCCATACTCGCAGTCATTACTGTTGGCGAAATCTCGCAACTTTAAGGATATAAAATTTTATATGGTGGCCATTATTCTCCTTTAGAATATGCATCCAAAATGCCACTCTCTCCTTATTTCTGAACTCCCCCACTTTACTTCTTCATTATCCTTTTCCAGTTTTGCTTGTGTTATGTATGTGAGCACCCAAACCACTTTGTTCTATTGGGAGGATCAGCTTATCCCACTCAACTCATGCTGCCTTTCTCTCCCGGTTAAATTCCTTCTACTGGTTTCTTTTAATTATTGTCCACAACCTTTACTCTGGTTGATAAAAATATGCCTGACCTGTGTATAAAACTAAAGGGACTAAAAGCATTTTTTACTGCTTGTATCTTACTATCCATATCCATAGACAAGAGCTCTATTCCTACATATCCTTAGCTGCTTTATCAGAAACATTTTAGTCCACACTCCTAAATGTTTCATCTTATCATGTCCCCATAAATATGGGTATTGTTGAACCAAGTCATGATTGGGTACATAATTTATGGCTATAACCTTTGTGTTATCTTCAATCATTTTATATCCTGTTAAGACTTGAAACCATCTCAAAATGTTCAACACTGACATGTTTAATAGATTTATCAAGTACAAAATGTCATCTAAATAAAGTCAACTTTTCTTGAGTAACCTATCAGTTATATCTTTGAATTTGAGTCCATAATTTTCTTTGCCAGTGATTCTAAATATATATGTCAAACATTCCTCTCAACCTGGAAACATCAAAAATCTGGACAAAGCCCATAAAATATAGGTAGAAATCTGTATGCTGATTAACATAAAATTTGCATAAATGATTACATAACCCCGCCCACTCCAGTTAAAACTTTCAAACACAAACTGAAGAACAGACAACCAAAATATGGCACCAGAGACCTCCTGCAAATTCCAGTGTCCCATTACCTGGCTGTTATTTCCCATTTACCATAAACACTGTGTGCATACTGCTTTACTTCTACAATGATTATTTGGATTTTATTTTTACATTTTGTAGCACAATGCACAAACACTAATAGACATCTGCCAAACAAAGCAAAACTGTCTCACAATGGAACTAGACTTAGCATTAAAATTTCTCTGCCCTTGAAATGCACATTCATTGAAACAGTATTGAAACCCACACTACATCCAAAGAAAATACATCTGGCCACTGGTGAATAAAGATTACATTTGGGCTTTTTTCAAATCATTGGCTCCTTGCACACAAAACAAGAAACATACATGGGTTCTTTGATGCACCTTCCTGTAGGCAATGAAACAAAATTCATGAACCAATAATGGCAAAACTGCCCAATTCAGAACATTTCCATCATAAAAGTTTACCTCCACACCCCAAAATGGGGGGGGGGACAAAAGGTCAGAAACCAGGGACACATTTTAAACATTGCTTATATAATTTTGGAAAGTTGCCAGAATAAAATGTGTTACTACCATGCATTTCACTGCCAAGACTTGAACCCAGGAATCTGTGCATTACAGTCAGAACAACATACCACTATGCCAAATCAACAGTTTCCTGAAAGACAGGAAGACTGAAACTTAAATGGCTATCATTTAGTGAATTCATTTCTCAAATCTCACCATAGCTCTCAACCTCACAAAAACCTGGACAAAGCCAGTAATGGGGGAATACAAAATTCAGTTCTCACTTTTCACCATAGCTGTCAAGGTCTTAGCACAAAAAAACTGGAAAAAGCCAATAATAGGGGAATACAACCCCAAAATAGGGCCACATTTCAAATATTGGTCTTATAAACTTAGAAAATTGCTAGAATAAAAGGTTTTGTGTTACCATTTATTTTCTGAAGAATATGAAGTCTGAAATTCAAATGCCTGCCATTATTTAGTGAATTCGATCTTTCAGTGATTTGCCACAAAAATCCTGAAAACCAGATTTTATGAGGAAGAGATCAAAAATATGAGGCATAAATTCACAAGTGATGGTGGCTAGGGACTTTAAGCTCTTATTACCTTGTACCCAAGGTACAGGGTTTGAACCGGAGTACCTTTAGCCACCAGGTGTATTACATTGGGGGCATTTTCACACAGACACACACACACACACACACACACACACACACACACACACACACACACACAAATACTCTCCTTCGAGTGCCCAAATAAATAAACCTTCCTTCTTTTCGATCAGCCAGAATAAATAAAGCATCCTTGCAGAATAGGTACCCAGGACTTCCGCCCACATGTTCAAAACAAAATAACCCGAGTGCAGCCTGAATAAATAAATCTGTTCACCGCTTTGGTATCCAGGAGTTATAAACATGTTACCTGAAATTCCCACGGTTCGTAAGTGCAGCCAGAATCCTTTCCGCTCTGCATTAAACTAGAGTGCAGCCAGAATAAGTAAAACATCCTTGCAGAATAAGTACCCAGGACTTCCCGCTCGCAAGTTCAAAACAAAATAATTTTAGTGCAGCCAGAATAAATAAATCTGTTCACTGCTCACCCAGGACTTTTTCACTCACAAGTGGAATTCAAAAGTGAGTGAGTCAGCTAAATAGTGAGCGAGTTAGCTAGCCCTTGAGCTGAGTTCCGACAGGCTGATAGCCCCGACAAAGCTGACATCAACTCAGAAAACGCAAAAAAAAAAGCTGGGAAAAATTTGGAAATGCAGGAGTGCCACTCGTGGCACCCCATTATTTAGACCTCAGTACGGTTGGGAGGTATGATGGTAAAAGGGACTCCCCTGCCTGGTTCCTCTGTTCAAAGCTTATCACAGAGGAACCCTCCCGCTTTAAATATGTATCACTCTAATTAAGCATATTATTGTATCAGGGAATGTAAATGCTTCCATTGACCTACTAGTAAATTTCAGCTTACACAATGCTCTTTTTGTATAAAGACCCACCAACAACAGCAGTATTTTCTTATTTTCTGCTTTCCTGTGGCTTATCATTGATCTATTAATGTTGATAAATGTTTATTCCCCCCTCCACAAAACCACATTGATCCATTTCTATCAATGTTGGCAATACATTCGCCATTGTTTGAGATAGTATAGACATAAACGCATTATAATTGTGGTTTTAAAACTGAAATGGGTCTGTATGAGGCTGGGTCTGATGGGTCTTTACCCTCTACCCTCTAAGTAATACCACCACAGCTTTCCTGCAAGGTATTGGTGCTTCCCCTCCTTTTGTACTGTTATTAAACTAAATCTTCCAGATCTTTAGCACTTTCTTCCCTTCAAACTTCCCCAGGAGTACTTCTGTTCCTGGAGACTTCCCAGCAGATTGATTTGTTTTTATGTGATTACCTCTTATCTTAACTATTAGTTATTGACCCTCATCTTCCTCTAATCTTGACACAGTTAAATATTTCATAAATATTTCAAATTGTGCTCTCTTTGTTTCCACATTTCCTCTGCTTTATACATATTTTCATAACATTTCCAGAATATCTCTAATGCTTCTTTATGATCTCTCTCTATTTCTTGGCATAGGCCTCCTCGGTTTGGTGACATCTCTTTCCACTTTCTGTAGTTTTAAATTGTTGCACTGAAAGTTTTTGTGCTTTGGAGGTATCAAAAAGTAGTTGTTTAACAGCAGTCTTTGTAAAGTCATACTTATCTAAGTAGTCCCTTATTTTCTCTGTAGCACTCTGCAGTTCCTCTTCTTGTTCTGAGTCAGTCCCTTTATTTTGCAACACGTTCACAGTTGTCAGCCCCTCTTAATGATTCCTTTTCTTAACCATATCTTTTACTGTTTTATTTCTCTTCTGCTTTTAAACTCCATTTTCATTTTCTCTCACTCACTAGCAATTCCTTCTGGAAAAAAATCTGCCTTCCCTAATAACTCTTGAATAATTGCCACGACCAATTCCTTAAATTTCCTACCTGTTAAACAGGTTAAGTGCCAGTGTTTCATTTTTAATTCATTGCCCTGCATTTTTATATTAGTTTTTGTCAGTGCATGATCTGAAATAGTTATAGTATTTGTGTTGAAACTTTCAATTAAATGCACATGTTTCTGTGAAGTATAATTTCTGTCTGGTCTAGGCCAAGTCGTACCTTTGGGAGTAATATATAAATTCTGTTTGAGTTCCTACTACTGAATTCATGTTTTCTATGCCAAATATTTTCATAAATCTACCTTCTTTTTTTGTTACATTTTCCCTTCTAGGTCCTCCTGATATATCCTCATTTTTGCAAGTCAAGTTCCATTCCCCACCTAGAAGTAATATTCCCTGCTGAAACTGATTATTTCTCCCCCACATTTTCTTAAAATCCATATTAGCAGTTTTTGGTTGAATATAAATGTCAGTGTAGTCCTCCTCCTTTGCCAATAACCCCTTGCTACCCCAAATCTACAATTATTGTCTTTTGTCACCCTTCTGTCCCAGTTGGAGACCCCCTTTCCTTTGTCCCTGTTATTCTGCTGAATATCCATCCTGAACTCCTTTTTGTCAAATTCACATGCTCATTTCTTTCCAGACGTGTCCTGCAGTATTGCTGTTTACACACTGCATTTCTTAACATAATTCAGTACTCTTACGTTTTTGCGTATACCTTTTTAAGGTAATTTACATTCCAAGATACTATGGATACAGTAGCTGTTTTGATAATAAGCTGCTGTTCCCACTTAACTATACCCAACATTTGTGTGTGTGTGTGTATTTCCAACTTGTATCTTACATGTACACAGTAATGTTTGGTAGGCTGATCTTTTATGCAGTTATTTCTTTTCATGCCACATTTCTCAAGATGTTTTGCTTTTAATGAATACCATCAAACAAACAAAAAAGCAAAAAAAAAACTACATGCATTTTCAGAACACCTCATCCACTATGGTATACATTTTCAACAAATGGAGTTTAACCCTATAGATAGGAACAATTACGTCATATCAACAGCTGCACCCATAGGCATAATGTAATCTAGAATTAAGGTTAACCATGCTAAAGCACATCTTTACAGCCTGTTTTCCCACTTACGTTGATTACTGGCTGTACTTTTTTTTTTCTTATTTGTGCTGTACTCCCAGATGTGAAAAATGGCTTTTATGCTTTCAGAAAACATTAACATTTAGTCCCATACCTCTCAACCTCTTGCCACAGGAAATCTGGACAAAGCCTGGCAAAATGGGGGGAGCAAAAGCCCAATAATAGGGATGGATTTTAAATACTGCTCTTTTTTTAATGTATAAACTTGCTAGAGTAACCGGTTTGTTTTGACATACATTTTCTGAAGGTTTTGAAGTCTGAAACTCAAATGTACATCATTATTTAGTGACTTCATTCCTCATAACCCAGTGATTTGCCAGAAAATCAAACATTTTATGAGGAATAGGCTAAAAATATCAGCCAAACATCTAGACATTCTGTGGAAATCTGTACAGTTGAGAGGTATGTTTAGTCTTAATAAAAAAGTGCACTGGCTACTGGGAACTAAATTATGCATTGTTCTATGAAATTCATTTTAGTATTAAGACTGCTGGGGTGGCTACTATCTCTTATTCACTTCCCGTGTTTTTCTCTGAACTGCTTATAATTGCACCTTTAAATTTTGTATTTTCCTCAGGAAAGAATGCTCAGAACTATCAAGAGAAATTGCTTGCACCTGCAGTTTATCTTTATGTAAAAGTAATCAGCAGTGAGAAAAAAAAAAAACAGTTAAATTGCAGATGCATGGAGGAATCTTTGTAAATATTACTCAGAACAGAATGTGTGGAATTCCCCTGGCTAACTGTCTTCAGCTGTAGACTTCTGTCTCACCAAAAATATTTGATAATGGGAAAAAAAAACTTGTCATTGCAGATGCAAGAAGCTTATAATTTTTTCATGGCTTTAATCACTTTGTCCTGTTTTTCAAGCTTATTTGCATACAAAAAACTTGTCTACAGTTTACCTCGGAGTTATTAGTTCTACATATCATATAATCCGTACAGTTTTACACCTCATCCCTTCCCAGCAGCCCAAGACAACTAAAGTAGGTACTTGTTTACTTAATGTCTTCAGCATGTACAACAGTCACTGAAAAGACTCCCCCCTCCATTTGAAATGTATTTATTTGTTTATTTATTGCATTTGTTAACCGGGAAAGTCCATTGGGCCTATAAAGAGACCATTTTCAGTGAAGGCCTGGGGAGAAAAGCTCCGCATTAATTACATATGAAAGTAAAATAATTATAAGTAGAACAGAATGATATGAGCAGTACATTCATATTTAAAGAAAAAATAAATAGCAAAAATAGATATAATGTTTACAGTCCGGTATAAATGTGTCAGTAAAAGATGACCAGGATTTAAGTTACACATGAGAATAAATATTTCTGTAGAATTTTTTTTTTTTTTTTTTTTTTTTTTTTTTTTTTTTTTTTTAGCAGATTGGTGTAGATTGACTATAGGGTAGAAAGGAAGTAGCAGCAGGGCTATAGGAAGAAAGAGTCAAGTTAAAGAGCTATCAAGAGGTTGGTATGATAGATTTGAAGAAGAGATATTTGTAATAGAATACTTAAAGTTGAGACTGCAGAGAGAGAAATCAGGAGTTGGGGTTATATTTTGGGGTACAGGAGCATAGCCACTGGGAGGAGAGATGTAATTTGAGAGATTTTTTTAAAGGAGCCATACCCCTGATTGCACACTATACAAAAATACTTTGCAGTGTAACATGCAATTTATATCAATAAATGTTTTATGTAAATAGTAATAAGAACAAAAACTGTTTACTTACAGCTACTGCCTTTTTCTCCCTTTTGTGGCCCTTTAAACATTAAAAACATAATGTGGGGTAAATGCTTTATCCGCTCACAAGTTTAACACTATCAACAAAAGTCCAGTGTTTTCTCAGTCACTTTTATTTATAAAGCTGTATTTCAAAATATGATTGATGCTTTGTGTAGCTGGTGATCTTCCTGATCATCATTCCATCTCCCAGCTCGTCTCCAGTTCAAGTCCAGGGTACTGTTGACTCTTTTAGTTAAATCTTCTGTGCTTTTTTCTGACTGTCAAACATTTTCCTTTGGAACATTGGTAAATGTTTCACTGGCAAATTATTATGATATAGTCAGGAGAATAAGAAGCAGAGTCCTCTTCTCTTTGCTGGCTCACTTTTTCTTGGATAAACTTTTTTTTCCTCCTCAACCTGTTCTACATCAAAAATGTCTTTGATCTCTCAGGAAAAAAATACTCTGAAGACAGCTGGATGCAGCAGCTTGAATGTCATACTTGCTTCTCAACATTCCATGTTTGCTGGGATAAATTTGTTTTTCTTTGTCTGGTGTATAGTGAGTAAACATTTTCGACAAACACTCTACTCTCTCCAACTTTTAATACGTTTCCCTTCTGTCACGGATTCACTTCAGAACATTGAAATACCATAATCTCAAAATTCAAAATATTGAGACCAAAATCCTGAAAGTTCAGTACACCAAGACCTGAAAACATTGATTCCTATAACATTAAAAAAAACATAGGAAACCAACATTTACTACATTCCACCACAACGACATGCAGAAACAAATAAAAAACAAACTATATTAAATTTTTCCAAATATAACCAGTGGAGCAAGCCCCTCTGTACCCCCGATTTGGGGACCTGCGGCCCCCGCACCCCTGCTCCTTAAATATATCAACTCCGAAATCTCACTAGATAGAACAAAACGGCAAACATACCATTCTGCGCTTCATGGCTGCCTGTTTAAGTTGTAAGAAACTATCCTCAACCTTCTCTTAGAAACACTATTTCACTGCTAAAACACTACACATTACTATACATCTCTCTCTGATGTTTAGTTTCACAGGTAACCTCAGTCGTGTTCCCTTCTCATTCACTATACTACAACATAACATGTCTTAAAGCCACAGCAGCCAGTTTGCAACAATGTTTACACAGCCGATTCAACATTGTGAACTATTAGCCTAACAAACTTTCAAGATTTTGGTCTCAATATTTTGAATTTCGAGATTATGGTATTTCAGTGTTCTGAAGTGACTCCTCTGCCACAGTTTTATCAGGATCGATTCTGTCTGTTGGTATGATTGCATCGTTACCAGTACAGGTCTTGGCGGCTTTCTCATGACCTTGTTTGGAGCATGCACTGGGTGTGCCCTTTTAATTAACAGATTTTGCTATGGACACCAGTCCAGTTGCGTATTTCTGCCTTCAAAAGTTAATACAGTCTGTTCCTTCCAGTTTCTCTGGTACAGCAGGAAAATCTCAGTTTTTCTGTGCTTGCTTAGTCTTCTAACTTTACTATTTTTTGAAACAACTCTTCTTGAGAAGCCTCAAAACTCAGCCAGCTTTTTCTTATTTTCAGCCTTTGTTTTTTGGAGTTTTAACAGTTCACCAGAATGCTTAACTACAGTGTCTTCTATTTTTTTCTAGCTTTTTGTCATTTCAATGAATATATTCTGTCACTGTTTCATTTATTTTAATTGAGTACATTTGATTTTTTCCCTCTAAATTACTGGAAGCCATCTCTTGAACCAAATGCTTTTTACTGAACATCTGCAGGATCCTTCCCAGCTAGTGGTTTCTCTTTACCTTTTCTGGTTGATTTTCTTTCATGTTCCCCAAATTTCTTTTTTGCTGGCATCCAGGCAAGGTACTTAATAACCAGTAGTTGCCGTTTACTAAAATAGCTTCCAAATTGCATACCTTTTTATTAGTTTCTTTTTTCACACTGGGAGAGCTAAAATTAAGCTGGTGATCAGTGTGCATCTTGAGTCCTGTAATGTGACATCTTTGATTAGTTTAGCAGAAGCATTTCAGAGTAAAGTGGAAATAGAAATCACACCAGAAGTAGACAAAAATCAAATGAATGAAAGACTGTAATGAAAATGACCAGAAGAGAGGTAAAGAAAATTGCAATGTCCAGAAATATATTGGCAAGTATAGAAAACTTCTGGAACAGTCTCATGTTGATTTAACACAGGAATGGTTAAGGAGAGGTGAACTGAAACCAAAAATGAAAGGCTAATAATGGCCACCCAGGATAATGGACTGCGTATCCAGTGGTTTACAAGGTCCACTGAAAAAGTGTATGAGAAGAACAAATGTAGGTTCTGGAAACAGTTACACATCTTGTTGCTGGGTATGATAGCATTCATAGCTGAGGGTGTGTATGCTGAAATGCACAATAATGTGGCAAGACCTACTGCATTGGGGATTGTCGAAACAGAGTTTGTAAAGGGAGAATCACCGGCTGTGTTATTAATTTTGCTAGTCTGAATTAGTAGTTTGTTACAGGATCGAAGCAGTCTAGGATTGTTATAGGGGGTGATAATATTTTTAAGTGCAGGAGTAGTGTCCGGATTATAGAGGATTTTATAGGCCATAATCAGTTGGTTATACTGGATTAGGCTGGGTAGTTCAAGCCACCCAAGCTGATTTAGATTGATGCAATGATGTGTCCTAAAAGGCAGCCCAGTGGCAAACCTGGCAATGTGGTTGTAGTAAATTGAGAGTTTAAGGACAGTCTTGTTTAAATTTGAGAGTGGAGAGGATGCATACAGAAGGGTTGAAAGAAGGTGAGAGCGAGCTATGGCAATTTTAGCTGGAGGGGTTAGGAAGGCTTTTATTCTGTAAAGTGACCCTAGTTTTTTATTGATGGTTTTGATAGTTTGGTTAACATGTAGGTCAAATTTTAGACTATTGTCTATGATGACACCTAACAGATTTGTAGATGGGTCAGGGGAGATTATTGTGCCATCATTTGATTTTATGGTAAAGGTGAAAGCGGTAGACCTACGTGTTGGTGAAAATGACAGCAATTTAGTTTTTGGGGGATATAGGATCAGACTATGCTCAGAAAGCCAGTTTTCTATGGTATTAAAGGTGGTCTGGGTAGCTGACCCTAACTCTACTGGAGATGTGGCTGAGCAAATCAGAGTAGAGTCATCAGCATATTGGATACAGCTGACTTTTGGGATGACAGTATAAAGGTCGTTAATAAAGATGGAGAACAGCAAGGGCCCTAGTATAGAGCCTTGTGGTACTCCAAGGGTGTTTGGTAGAAGATTAGAGAGTTTGTTCTGCCAGAGGACAGCCTGCTGTCTACCATTCAGGTAGGATTGAAACCATTTGAGGGCTCCAGTATCTAGACAGAATGTTTGCAGTGTGTGGATTAAAAGTATAGAAGTAGCTCAGAAGCATTGGAAACTTGAACTACAAAGCATTATCAACAAAGATGACAACAGTAAAATGTCTGTCTCCTAGGATCACTCACTATCAACGGTTCTAAAAATAGATGCGAGAAAAACAGATATATTAGTCCAAGAAAAAAAGGCAAAAGTAGTGTTGATCATTTTAATTCATACAAATCAGCAATTAGTGTCTTATGTACTGTGAAAGAGAGAGAGAGTCTGAGTACCATGATTTGCAAGCAGAAATGAGAGCAATGTTGAAGAAAGATGTGCAGCCATTTCTAGTAGTAGTAGGAACAAAAGCACTAATACAAATTAATTGCCATATGTATTAGTCTGTAGGTTACAGGGGGATGGCTCTTGCAAATTGGATGTTCATTTTATTTGTTGCTATGAAAAGTACATTGTTTTCATTTGTAATATAAATTAGTGGTCACTGTTAATATTTAATTGTTTGAAACTGAAATG
This sequence comes from Protopterus annectens, assembly GCF_019279795.1. NCBI lineage: Eukaryota > Metazoa > Chordata > Ceratodontiformes > Protopteridae > Protopterus > Protopterus annectens. The sequence goes on along the minus strand of NC_056743.1, from coordinate 1,351,362,394 downwards.
ATTCTGCCACCTATTGACTTTCTTTTTCTTCCTTCATTAAAGGCCTGAAGAGTTCATTGAATGTGATGAGCCTGTTGATCATGCTGGAAATGCAACAGCTCAGGCAGAATTGGGCTATGGATGTGTGAAGGTAAGCAAAAGTAAGGATGGTCAGAGGGTTTAGTTGCAATGCCTGTCTTTTTGCAACAATTTTTAAGTGTTTCAATATAATTTTGTCATCTGCATTTTTATTTTGCATACTTTGTCATATAGATAGTTGCTTGCTGTGAACTGGAAAGATTGTGAAAATCAAAATGGCTTGACGATCTTAAATTCTTTGGTATTGTGTCTCAGTGAACACCATTTCTGAATTTAAGATGCCAAATACTTTTCAGTGCACTAATTTCAGAAAAAATAGTTTTGGAAGAATAAGTGTGTATTCATTTATTAATTACTTTATTTTGCTCTTTTGTTAAGTCAGCCTCTTGCTGGTCAGATTGGCCTATTTGCTTCTAGTCATTGGATGAGTGAGGGATGATTAAAAGAGGCCATCATATAGGTTGCCATCAGGGGTTGTTCAAGTTGTTAAGCGCCAAGGAAAGGGCTGCAGTATTGAATGTTACCCAACAGGGTGCAAATATCTAACTGAATTAATAACCCCTTTTCAAAGATGTCTGGGGAGAACAGCTTCATACATTCTTAAACAGTTTACAGTGTTACAATGTGACAATATGATTAAGGAAAATTGGTAATGCTTCAAAAATGAGACGGATTAAATAAAACAACACCCTGAAGAAAACACTCAGAATTGATTTATTACACACTGATGTAATGGATGTGTTTTTATTTAATAATGGACTTCTTGAGAGCAAAAACTGTTTCACACCACATTCATGAAATATTTTAAAGCAGTTCAACTACTTGATAACCAGTTGTTGTTTACTTTTAATCAGTTACTTGAAAACTGAATTAAATATTCTTAAAACAGCTTTTAAGTATGTGAAAGTATTGTGTATGTTAAATATCCAGAACAGTGAAGCTTTTTAAACTCCTAAGTCACTTAAGACATTGATACACACACTAATTTAAATGAAAACAAGACTTATTATTTTTCCATTTACATACATTATACACTGTACATGTGTTTTTTCTTTACAATAACTTTCATATAGTCCAGCATTACATTAATTGCTCAGTTCCTTCATCTTATAGGTTCATAGGTAGGTACTAGGCTATCGGCCCAAGGGCCTACGTAAGCCTAGCCAGCAAGGTATCCTAGCTTATGCCACCCAAGAAAGTTATTTTTCTGTGCCACTGTCCAGCAGAGGCACAAAAGTGATCCCTGGGGTGTATTTCCTATTTCTCATCCACTCATTAAGATTTTTCTTGAAGAGTGCTAATGAAGAACTTTGCTTGACATAGATGGGTAGCTTGTTCCAAAGTATAGGAAGTCTCTGAGACAGGAATATATTCCTCCAGCGTGTCCTGTTTATTGTGGTGACCAGGTTTAATTCCCTAGAGCGTGTAGCTTGGAGGGATTGGGATTTCTTTAGGTGTAGCATGTCCAACAGCTCTGGGTTTGACATAGCTTTATATGTTGGGCAGAGATCACCTCGAGTAAGCGATATGCTACGAAGTAAAGCTTGAGTTTTTTGAGGCGGTCAGTGTAGGGCATTAATGATCTTTGTGAGGTACTTCTGTGGACTTTCCAGCTTCTGCAGATGTCTTGTGAGGTACATTCCAAAAGGGGCATTGTACTCTATAATAGGTCTAATGAGTGACGAGTAGAGGGGAACAATGACCTCTTTTTTTCCTGGGTGAGAACCCTTTTATGATGAGGTGTGCCACATAGAAGGACTTCCTGACTACTGTGGTGATGTGACTATCAAAGGAGAGACTGCTGTCCACCTGGGTCCCAAGGTCTCTTCACGCATTCGGTGTTAAGTAGATTGCTGCCTATGTGGTAGTTCATGGGTACAGAGTTTTTACCAAAGGGGATGACACTGCACATTTTGGCATTGAGCTTGAAGCTTGAGGCCCTGGCTCTGACACCAGGCATCTGTCTTAGTGAGGCCCTTCTGTAGGATGTCCACATCATTTTGGGACTTGACTATGGCTCCTAGTAGGCTTCTGTGTTAGCCTATACTTCAGAGAAGTAGATACCAAACAAGAGAGGTCCCAGGACGGAACCCTCTGGCACTCCACTTCTCACTGCTTTGAGGTGTCAGATTTGGAGTCTGCAACTTTTACAGTGTGGGTTCTGTCAGTTAGCCAGTTGGCAACCCATCTTGTGACGTACGGATTTATACGTAGTTTAGTGAGTTTAGCTATAATTCCACGAGGTTTAGATAGGCTGTGTGAACCACCTTACCCTCATCCACGGCTTTGGTGTCTGCCTCAAAGAAGTTGATCAGGTTCAGGAGGCATGATCTGTCTTTCACAAACCCGAACTGGGTGGGATCCAGAGTTTGGAGGTTCCCAATGTCTTTGTTTATGAGTTCCATGATGATACGTGCCTTGGCCTTGCAGACCAGACTCGTCAGGCTAATAGGTCGATAGTTCCTGGGATCAGTGGTGGCTCTCCCTTTGTGGAGTGGGATAACTGTTGCTGTGTGCCATTCAGTGGGCACAAAGCTTGATGCGAGGCTATTATTGAACACGGTGCTTAAGTGGGGAGCCAGTTTGTTCTGAAGTTCGTGTAAAACATAGCCTGGGATGTTGTCCGGTCCCATGGATGCTGTGTTTTTGACTTTAGAGAGTGCAGCTTTTACCTGCGTAGTTGTGATTACAGGGACTCTGCATTCTTCTTGTTTAGATATGGGCCCTTTAGGGGGTGAGAGGGGGGTAAAGTTAGCACTGAACCGATATGCCAGGATGTTGGCAATATCAGATGGTTCTGTAATTTTCATGCCTTTGTGCTGTAACTCAGAGCAGATCTGGGTGTTACCATCTAGATTCTTGACATAGCTATAGAATGCTTTGTGGTTGTCCTTGGATTTAGTGGTGATTTTCTTTTCGTAGCTAGCTTTTGAGGATCTTATAAGGGATCTCAGCTTCTTACTGAGGCTGACCAGGGAGCTCCTCCACTCATGGGATTTTACTCTCTTTTGTAACAGTTTCTTCCTTCTGTTGCGCAGTTTATTTATGGCAGGGGACCACCAGATTGGCTTCCTTTTTTTGGAGGATAGCGTCTTGGTTCTGTTTGGGATAGTATGATTCATGCACTCGTGTAAGTGCTTATAGAGTGCATTTGTGTAGGATTCAGCAGTTGTAACTGTATTGTCCATCTGCACGGGTGTCATGAAGTTCACCACTTCTGTCTTAAGAAGCTTGAGGTTGGCTTTGGAGAAATTTTTGACTGTGGTTTCCTTAATGGGGGTGGAGACAGGGTGTGGATATCAAGGGTAATAAGCTTATGGTCGGATCGGACCAACGAGGAGTTGACTTCAGGTGTGGAACACCGGTCACTTATGTTGGTAATGACTAGGTCTAGGATATTGTTGCCCCTGGTGGGGTTGTGGATAATTTGATCTAGGGCATTGGAGTTTATGAATTCCAGAAAGTGTTGAGCTAAGGAGTTGGTACACGAGTAGTTTTCCCAGTTAATGGTGGGGTAGTTGAAGTCACCCATTATTAGGGTGTTTGGTTGAACCCTAATATTTTCCATTACATCAAGAAAAGAGTAGTGGGAATCCTGGGGCATGGTGGGGGATCTGTAGCAAGCTGCAATTTGGATTGCAGTTTTGCCCAGAGTTAGTTGCACTTGGATAACCTTGGATGCATTATGCTGAGCAACTAGCCTGGAGGTGTGGATATCCTTAATGAATATGGACACACCTCCGCTTTTGGTGTTTCGGTCCAGGTTACATGGCCGAAAAGTGTGGCATGAGTTATAGCCTGGTAGTGCAGGGGTGCTCTCTGGAGCCTTGAACCAGGTCTCAGTCACTGCACAGATATCAATGTTCTCCATTTTAAGGAGAGCCTCGAGTGAGTGCATTTTGAGATTTAGATTTCTAGCATTGAGTAGCATTACCTTCAGTTTTTGTTTGCCTGTTCCTGTTGCATTTGTGAATTTATTTGAACCCTGCCTAAAAAAGGCACTATAGGGGGCAGCAAGAGCCTTAGCCAGTATCCGGTATCCCAGGGGTAACGGGTGCAGGCCATCTGTGGCAAAGCATCGTGGTTTGTCGACCATGTCATCCCAAGCAGACAGATACTGGATCCCCTTAGAATGACACCAGAAGCTTAGCCAATTGTTGAAGTCGATCATTTTGTCCTTGTACTGCGGTATCATTCTGGGCGATGGCAGAATGTTACTCAGGGCTATGGTCATACCAGCCTGGGCTACAAGATTGGAGAGCTCTTCCATGTCTCTTTTCATGTAGTCCAGGGAGGTATGTCGGGTCATTCACACCAACGTGGACAATGACAGTCATATTTGTACTTGTTGTGGAGTGACCTGAGTGAGTGGGTTATGTGGCGGATCATGACACCCGACAGGCAGCTGACAGTAACCTTCCCCTTGTCTAGCCTGGTGAGTGGGACATCAGTGTGCCTGACTATAGAGTCACCTATGACTAGTGTGTTGGGTACGTTGTTTTGCCTTATTGGCTGTGGTTGAGTGGCACACTGAGTCGGTGGGCTATGTGTCATTTGGGTTGTGTTGGGGGATGGAGGTTGCTTGCGTTTCTGCTTTGGAGGTCTCTGTTTCTTAGACAGATTATTATTGAGAGCCTCCGCAAATGTTTTTGTGTTACTGTGTGTGGATTTTGGTGGTATAGATTTAGTGAGACTGTGTTGCGTGTGGTGTGGTGCAAATGTTTACCTTCTCCTCATGACTGTCAAGTTCAGTCTTGGTTAGAGAGAGCTTTACCTCCAGTTTGGCTAGATAAGTGCATCTCTCACAGGTTGTAGTGTTGGGTGGTAGGAGGAGAGGGTTGTCTGTGTTCATGAGGCAATTTCTACATAGCCTCAAGATGCCCAGATTCATCAGATAGACAGGAGAGAACACTGGGAGCTGACCCTTGGACATGCCTGAATAAAAAAATATTTTCCTCTAGATAAGTGAGGAAAGTGAGTGTGCAATAGCTGTTTTTCTGTAAGCAAGTGAGAAAAGTAAGTACAAAAGCTGTTTTCCTCTGGGTAATGAGGAAGATAGAGTGCTATAGTAAATAGTAGCTTATTTAGTACTTACAAGTTCTGAACAAGTGCTGAGCATGAACAAGCAAATTTAAGTGCTAAAACTAAGAATCTGTATCTGCACTAGACGAGTTACAGGACAAAAATAAGTGCAAATGCAGGCTTTCAAATCAGAAAGTTGAGAGAGATGGAGGAGATTGCCCAAATGGCCAATAACTACAATTTCTGGGCCAGAACCACTCCTTATTTGGTAGACAGGTTACCTAGTGCTTACCACTCCCAGTGATAAGCTAGAAGGCTTCCCTCCAACACAGAAAGGCTTGGGGGGGCACAGAAGCTTACATACAGTCCTGGATACAGCAAATCTGTATCTGGAACACTAGTTACAAGAAAGGTAGGAAACAGGCTTACAGTTTCTTTTTTTTTTTTTACAGAAAAGTATCAAAAACAGTAGTAAAAAAACAATTCACATGCAGTGCAAGCTAGCACACTTGTGTATGCAGCAATATTAGACCAAACACAGTTTAAAAAATGCAATTAAATTAAAAATCTTAATTAATTATCTTGAACCTCACTCCTCCTCCTGAACATTATTCTGCATGTATTTATTTTATTTTTGCACATATTTCATTTATTTTTATGTAATTTGCTCCTTTCCTTTTCTAAAGTTCCCATTTCAGTTATCTTATCTGTTTACAGTATTCAATACAGTTGGGTTAGATTTTGATTTCCATTTTCTACTAAATGCTTTTTTTTGCAGCTAGTAGAATTAAACCTGATATTGCCTTACTCTGTATAGGCTATTCAGATCCTGTGTCCCAGGTCAGAAGAATCCTTTCCTTATATGTTTATCATATTGATCATTGCTGTAGTAGCCTTAGCTATATGGGTTATAGCCTGCATAGAATATAACAGTCGGCCAGCTTCCAAACTGCTAAAAAGACAGGTTTGGATGCAAAGTCCTTTTAGAGCTTTCCTTTTGCCAAAGAGTACACACTTCTGAGGTTTTCAAGAGTCGACATTTGGCTCATGCTGTCCCTTTGCTGGGCAGATAAATTCCCGTTTGGTGAAAAAAAACTTCTGTTTTAAAAAGTGTTTCTTTAATAACAATAACATTTTCCTGTTCAGGAAAGTTATTTTAAAGCTAGGAGTTTGTGTTTTAATAGGCGGTCACGAGACTGTATTTTACTTTTAAATGAGAGCGCTGTTTTTTCCCCCTGTTAGTTTAAAATTTGTTTAAAGTAATTGAAAACTATTTTTGTATGGAGAAGTAGCATTGATTTCACTTATTGGACCTGGCAAAGTGTTTTAAATTGCTTTTTAAAAGTCATATTTTCACGCATCCTTTGCTGCTTGTTTTCTCTGGGAAACGGGCACCCTTTTTGGCTTGATCTTGTAACAAACTGTCAGTCCCACAGTCTGGCCTCCTTTCGTCCACAAAATGAAAAATTAAACAGCCTTTGCCACCAATTTGCCTTAGCCCCAGGTGGGTAACTCCACTGTGGCCATTACTTGTGCCTTAGACCACTCCTGTAGCACCTGCAGCCAGTATGGACCAGGGGGTTATCCACATCCTCTGTGGCTTTTGGGGTCCCCTCAGTGAGTAAGGGAGAGCCATTGTTGTCAGTCTTGGGAGAGGGAACAGGGAAGACTTTTCTGCATTGTGAGAATGTTGCGCTCATCTCTGGGAAGCTGCTGCTTCTGCTCCCATTAGTAATGTTGTTGGCCCCATTTTTCTACCCAAAAAGAAGCAGAAAACTTAACACGTTTCTACTCCTACTCAAATTTTGTTATTAGTAGTTTACTGGGTGTGGCTCGAGGTTTAATTCTGGCTGTTTATCCTTATAAAGTAGTTTCTGGTGGAGAAAGAGTGATGCATCTTTTCCTGACTAGCTTCAAAATTCTGAATCTGGACAGGAAGATGAAGGGATAAACACAGGGTATTTTCCTCAGATTTCTGGTTCAGATTTGTAGGAGAGCTTGATTACTGATTCTTCCTGTGGAAGTTTCCCTTTATGTGAGAATATTTCCAGAATGTGCCAATGTTTTCAGTGGGAGAACACTGAGGTTTCTTCGTCCCTCAGAAAATACTATGAGCTATTACAGAAGGAATTTGCAGAGCTTTCACCCATTACTCCAATTCTGTCAAATTTGGAAGCTGTGTTATTTTCTGTGTTTTTTCTGATAGCCATCTGCCTCTAAAAAGTAGATAGGATGCATAAAGCTCCTCTATATTTTAAGTTTTTATTCACTTTTTCCAAACCTGACCCAGCAGCTATAGCTTTACTGCTGCTAACCATTTAGTTAACTTCAGTGCTACTCTTTCTGATAAGGATGGTAAGATTATTGATAAGCATAGGGAAAACGTGTATGCTTCTGCAACTTTAATTTTTAGAATTTTGAATTGTCAGGCTCATGTGATGGTTTGTTTTGACTAACTGTGAATGTATGAGTGTTTTGACAGCAGTTTCTTCTTGTGAGGGGAAATTATTTAGTTTCTTCTATTGTAGAAGTCATGACTCGTTGATAGTTCTTGCAGAACTGAGGACTATGGTCACTGGTACTGTTCTGAGGAGGTTTGACTGCCTGCATTCTCAGAAGCTACCAGATGATGATAAAATGAGATTTTAAATTATCCTTTGCTTAGAGACTATTTTTTGGCCCCTCTGCAGAGGTGATCAAAACTTGTGAAAGAGACGAGTTGATACAAGGAATCTAAGATTTTTTGCCTTCCTTTCTCAAATTTTCTAAGGGATTCTCTAACGACTCATCCAGTTTTGCCAAAAAAAAACAACAAAATAAATAGTCTCAACAAAATGTAGATAAACATACATTTAAGAATAAATGGCAACGGGTTTCTAGTAATGATTTCTTGAGCCTTCCAAAGCCAAGGACAGTCCAACACGTTAGAATGACTATTTAAGGGACCTTGTCGCCCCCTCTGGCAGTCCCATTTCCCTTCCAGAAAGTCTGAATCCCCACTTTTCTCGTTGGCAACTGATGTATGGGTTCTGAAGATCATTTATCAGGGCTACAGATGGTAATGGGAAGAAATTACGCCTTTCCAGGGGGTAATCCTGCATCCAACAGACCAGACTCTGTTTCCCTCTGTCCTATGGTGTGATAGTCAGTTTCTCCTTCCCAGGTAGGGAAAGGTTTTTATTCATAGATGTCTTTAGTGCTGAGGAAAGAAAGAAAGAAAAAAAATGTTGTAGACCAGTCCTGAATCTTCCTTAAATCTGTTTGTGATAGTACCCAGATTCAGAATGATGTCACTTCATAACCTTTTATCTTATCTTCCTCATTCATATTTTCTGGTAACATTGGATTTAAAAAATGCTTATAACATTCCTATTCTTCCAGACTTCAGATGTTTCTTAAGGCTTTGTGAGTTTGGATCACATTTCAGTTCTCTGCCTCACTCTTTGGACTGTCCACTACCGCAAGAGTGCTCATGAAGTTATAGGTCATTGCAGGCTACATGTTGTCCACCTTTTTCCATACTTAGATGACTTGCTTATCCTTGAGTCTTTTTCAAAGTGTCTGAAATCTCTCACTTGCGTGAGAGATTTCTTACACAAGCTGGGATTTCAAGAGAACAGCCAAAATTCTTTGTTGACCCTTTCACAGAGGATTGTGCTTCTAGGGTGTCAGCTAGACACTTCAGGCAAAAGATCTATATCTAGAAAGGTTTCTAAGGTTTTCCACTCAGACTTTGAACACTGTGAGGTAATACCTGATGATTCTGGGTATCATGGTATTTATAATTCTTTTGATATCTCTGGCAAGACTCCACATGAGAAAGATACAGTAGTATCTGAAGTGTGTTTGGACCCGACACTAACATACTTTGTCTTTTCAAGTCCCACTGCTATGATTTGTCAGAAGAATCACTTGGTGGAGACAGCAAATATCCTTAAATCTGGATCTCCCTTTCTGTTCCAAAGCAATCTGTCTCCAGAGATGCCTTGGACTTTGCTTGTAGAGCAGTTTCTAGAGGGATAAACGTGCAGGGTGTGTGGGACACCAAGGGCAGAAGCAAGCACATAAATATAAAAGAGATGCTTGCTCTGATAAAGGCACTCAATTCCCTGAATCATATTTTGTCCCTGGGCCTTCTTCAAGTTGTTACAGACAATACCACAGTTATGTGGTACAGTAACAGTGAAGAGGGAACCAGGTCAATACTTCCTTTGCAGACTTGTCATGTTAGCTTGCGATACAGTTTCACAGTTTACTCTCAATGTACCGGCATCCTACTTCTGTCGGAGCAAAACTATTTGGCAGATATGCTGAGCAGGACAAAGGCAGATCCTTACAAATGAGAACTAGATCAGGAAGTTTTCTAAAATTTGATCCATCTTTGAGGTGTTCCTCAAGTAGACTTATTTGCCTCCCGTCAGTCAGCTAGCAAGGTTCTGCTATAGGACTGCGTGCATGAAGGCCAGGAAGGTGGGTGTTTTATTTTTCTTGGTCAGGAATGTTCCTATCTGCTTTTCTGCCCTTTCACTGATATCCAGTGTACTTCTCAAGATACAGAAGGCATCCCCAAGATCATTGTGGTGGCAGCCTTCTGGCCAAGGCAGTCATGGTTCTCCCTTCTTTTAGAAATAGCCATGGACAATTAACATGCTTTTGGACCTGATCTACTTACACAAGAAGGATGTGTGATACACCCTGACCCCAGTCAGATTCATATGACAGCTTGGATGATAGGGTCTGAAAATTTGTTTCCATTGCCAGATGTTCTTCATCTCACATTGCTGCAGTCCTTACACTTGGGTAGTCCGCTGTCCTCGGTCGGCCCGAATATCAAAGTATAAGGCTGACGTCGGTCAAGGCGCATTAGACTGACATCAGGACGTCAGGGTACAAATGCGCATGACCGACGTCATATCCTCAGTCTTTTTTGCCGCATGGTCCGATGCAGAAGCAGCGTTGCAAGTGCCGTTCGGCGTTCTGAAATTTTTCGAATTCGGAGTTTCAGACCGAGTCAAAGTTGGCTAAGTACCCCGTTGGGGAATATTTTGTTTTTCTTGTCTCAGTGGTTTACCGGATGTCAGAAAAAGTGAATAACTGTATTTCTTGTGGGAAACAGATACCGCATAGAGATTATCATACTTTGTGTATTCCTTGTTTAGGGCCTGAGCACGACGTTGTTGGGTGTCGCTTTTGTGCTAGATTCAATAAGCGCACTATTAAGAGAAGGTTAGATTGTGCCAGGTTAGTCTTCGGGAAGCGGTGCAATTATAATATGCCGTCGGATGCTCCGACGTCCGCTTCTTCGAAGAAGCGCAAGGACAAAGCAGCTAAGCCTAGGCAAGAAGAGCTGTCCGTACCGGACGCCGGTTCTTTAGAGGTGTCGGTGGAGCCGGTGGTTCCGCCGGAGGTTTCTCTGGAGTCCCAGGGGGAGACTTTGTTATTGCAGGATGTGGCCTCTCAGGAGGCAGGTCAGGCTGAAGGGGCTTCTCAGGTTACTGTACTCCCCTCCCTTCCTAGGGTGGTTAGGCCCTCTCCTTCTGTTTCCAAGGCTTCTCCCAGAGGCAGACCAGGTTTAGCTTCAGTTGGTGTCACTCCTAGTTCTTCAGGATCTGTGCCCAAGAAGCATATGCTTAAAATGGCAGAAGATTTGATTACTTTGATTAGAGGTTCTTTGCCCCCTCCTGACAAGAGACCTAGGGTGGAACCTGAGTTGGGGAGTTTTGAGCAGGCTTCGGATGTTTCTGAGTCTTCGGCTGAAGACTTGCAGGAGTATTCGCCTTATTCTGATTCTGATGTGGATGATTCTACTCCTTCTGCTTCTCCTCCTGAGGATTTTTCTTTTTCAGAGACTCTTCATTCCATGAGGGAGCATTTTAAGTGGGAAGGTCAGGACTTCTCTGATTCCAGGAAAAGGCTTAGGGAATTTTTGTTTTTACCCCAGCATAGGCCTTTGGCTATACCTCCTGTTCTGGATGTTGTGGAAGATGTGTTTGCAGAGGCTTCTCTTAATCCTGATTCCTTGCCTCCTGCTCCTGTTAAACCGGATAGGTATTACAGGGTGCCTGAAGCTCATAAGTATCTTTTTAAGAGTCCTAGGGTGGACCCAGAAACTGTTAGTCAGGGGCCTAAGGGTGTTAAGGCTTCTGTTAAAAATCCGGTTCCTCCAGATAAAGAGGCCAGGGCTTTGGATAGATGGGGAAAGAAAGTCTATACTTCTTCCACCCTAGCCATGAGGGCTTTGAATTGCCAGTTTCACATGTTGAAATACCAAAACTATCTACTTTCTCAACTGAAGTCTAAGGTAGATGCTCTGGTGGAAGGTATTGAGTGTAAAGAGTTACAAGATTTAGTACATGTTTCTGAACAGGTGGGTAAGCATTCTTTGCAATGTGGTTTTGATGCTGTACAGGCCTCGTCTAGGGTGGCTGCCACTGGGTCAGTTCTTCGCAGGCACGCCTGGCTGAGGGATCAGAATTTATCTGACCATGTTAAGACAAGGATTTTAGATGCTCCTTTACAATCTGATGTGTTGTTTGGTACACCTGTTGAGGCAGTCTTAAAGAAAATGGAAGACAAGGCTAAGTCTATGCAGACTGTTAAAGATTTTTTGCAGGTTCAGCCTCCGAAGTTCAGTAGAAATTGGCCTACCAAGGGGTGGACGTATCCTTCTTATGATTCCCAGTCTAGGGGTAGATCTAGACGTGGTAGGGGCAGAGCTCAGGGCTCTTTCAGGCTTAGAACAGGGAGTTCACCTGCACAGTCTTCGGTGAGGGCAGGGGTCAGTCCTTTTGTAAACAGACCCAATGACCTACCTTTTCAGCTGCCAGAGCTTTCTCGTCTGGCAGCACCTTTGGGAGGAAGGTTGGCACTTTTCAAAGAAAATTGGAGTTTAATTACCCAAGACAGATGGGTATTGGATATCATACACCAAGGTTACAGGTTTTATTTCCATACCTTGCCTTCTTTCAAAGGCATGCCAGACGTTCCTCCTCAGCAAAGAATAGAGGCTCACAAACAAATTTCTCTGCTACTTCAAATAGGGGCAATACAGCCGGTCCCTATGCCAGAAGTGGGCCTAGGATTTTATTCTCGCCTGTTCCTAGTACCAAAGAAGGGGAACACGTGGAGACCAATTTTGGATTTATCTATCCTCAACACTTATCTGGACATTCCCAAGTTCAAAAGGTTGACGTTACAGCAGCTTTTACCTCTGCTGGGCAAAGATCATTGGATGGTAACTTTGGATCTCAAGGAGGCTTACCTTCATGTTCCTATCAGACTGAGTTGCAGGAAGTATCTGCGTTTTCGAGCTGGGACTTCTCATTATCAGTTCTCTGCATTGCCCTTTGGCTTATCTACTGCGCCCAGAGTGTTTACGAAAGTTCTGGCTCCAGTGATAGCTTTCTTCAGGCTAAAAGGAATACAGATCTATCCTTATTTGGACGATTGCCTGATTCTGGCTCCAGGAAGGGACGAGCTTCTTCATCATTTGGAATATGTGATAGCAGTGCTAAGATGCCTGGGGTATTCTGTGAACGAAATAAAGTCCAGTCTAGTACCCTCTCAGGACATGTGCTTTCTGGGTGTAAGACTGAATACAGCATCCCAGATGGCCTTTTTGACCCCGGACAAACAAAAGAATCTTTCCCTTTACTTTCATCAATTGTCTCATCAGTCCAGGCTGACTGCAAGGACAGTCCTTCAAGCCTTGGGGTTCATGGCATCTTGTATTCTGGTGCTTCCCAATAACAAACTGCATATGAGGAAGCTACAATGGTATCTCAAAAATGTATGGACACAGCACTGCCAGGATCTGGACACTGTCATTCAGATAATACCTTGCATTCAAAAGGAATTTTTGTGGTGGGCTCAGGAATGTCACCTAAACAAGGGACTCTCTGTGACCCGGCCAGAGGCGAGTCAGATTCTAACGACAGATGCCTCAGACAAAGCTTGGGGAGCTCATCTAAATGGAAAGTGGATACAAGACAAGTGGCCTGCCAGACTACAACATCTACATATCAACTTGAAGGAGATGTTAGCAGTCCAGTTTGCATTAATAGCTTTCAAGGATTTACTTCTTCCAGGGCAGGTGTTGATTCTAACAGACAACACAACTGTCATGTGGTACATCAACAAGCAAGGGGGAACACATTCTTATCCTCTATGCAGGCAAGCAATGATTTTGTGGGAGACTGCTCTCAGTTTACAGCTACATCTTCAGGCAAGGTTTCTGCCGGGAGCACAGAACTCCTTAGCAGATGTGTTGAGCAGACGAATTATGGATCCCCACGAGTGGAAATTGGATCCTCATGTATTTCAATAATTGACAGTGTCATGGGGAACTCCAGACATAGATCTGTTCGCTTCTCCACTAAACCACCAGCTGCCAAAGTTTTGCACGAAAAGGTTTCATCCCACGGCTTGGAAAGTGGATGCTCTTTCTTTCAATTGGAGCAATCTTCATGTGTATGCCTTTCCACCTCTGCCTCTCCTCCTAAAGGTACTTCTAAAGGTCAGACAGGACAAGCCAAAGATGATTTTAATAGCTCCAGATTGGCCTCGACAGCACTGGTACCCATTACTGAGAAGTCTGGTACGGGAGCCTCCATGGCCTTTGCCTTCGATTCCACACCTGTTGTCTCAGGAAAACAGTCATTTACTCAATGTCAAGCTTCACTCTCTTCACCTAACAGCCTGGCATATTCTGTTTTGAACCATAGAGGGTCTCAACTTCCACAGCAAGTTTTGAATGTTATTTTGGAAGCTAGAAGGCCTAGTACAAGGAAAGTGTACGCAGATAAATGGAAGAGATTTTTATTTTGGAGTGCAGCAAAGGATTTTGATGTTTCTGAGCCTAATTTTAGTGTGGCTCTTCAATATCTTACTGAGTTACTGGACAAAGGTTTGTCCTTCTCTTCTATTAAGGTTCATGCTGCAGCAATTTCGGCTCACTATGACTGTGACCCACCATTGTTTTCTCATCCTTTGTTCAAGCAATTTCTTAGAGGGGCAAAGAATATAAGACCCCACGTAGAGCTCCTACTCCTGCTTGGGATCTCAATTTTGTGTTGGAGAAACTCACTCTACAACCTTTTGAGCCTGCAGCTACTACCGAGTTGAAATATTTATCATGGAAGACTGCTTTTTTGTTGGCCATTACCTCTGCAAGAAGGGTTTCTGAATTGCAGGCCCTTATGGCGGTTGAGCCTTTCTTAATTTTCCATAAGGATAGGGTATCTTTGCGTACTAATCCTTCCTTTATGCCTAAAGTGGTTTCTAGTGTGGCTTTAAACCAAACTATTCATGTGCCTACTTTTTATGCAAATCCCCAAAATAAAGGGGAAAAGATTTTGCACACTTTAGATGTACACAGGCAGTTGCGATATTATTTGAGCAGAACTAAAGGGTTCAGGGAGTCTCAGCAGTTATTTGTTTCTTTTGCTTTGAGTTCTCAGGGCAAGCCTGTGTCAAAACAAACTATTTCTAAGTGGATTGGGTTTTGCATTGCTTTCTGTTATTCCCATCATGGCAAGGAGATTCCAGCTGGGATTAGGCCTCATTCCACTAGGGCTACTGCCACTTGACAGCTTTTTAAGGGGGGTGGCAACTAAAGATATTTTGGAGGCAGCTACTTGGAGTTCAGTGCATAATTTCTCTAAGCATTATCACCTTCCACTTTACTCTAAATCTAGGGCTGGGTTTGCCACTGCTATTTTACAGGGCATTTTGGCAGCTCCTGCTTCTTTATAGTTTTGCCATCCTCCCTTACCTCTGCTTTGGGATTCTACCCATGTAAGGACTGCAGCAATGTGAGATGAAGAACATAGTACAGTTTTGTACCTACCATAAATGTAGATGTTCAAGATCCACATTGCTGCAGTCCAATTTACTCCCTCCTTCCCCTCTGTAGTTAGAGGCGGTTGTGTGAGTTGGGTTGTAAATATTGTGTATATTGTATATATTGTACATATTATTAGTGCAAGGGTGGTTGGTTGGTTGTTTGCTGTCTTTTGGTTTTGACCTTTCTTTTTAGGGTCTTCTGACATCTGGGGCAAGAAAAGACTGAGGATATGACGTCGGTCATGCGCATTTGTACCCTGACGTCCTGATGTCAGTCTAATGCGCCTTGACCGACGTCAGCCTTATACTTTGATATTTGGGCCGACCGAGGACAGCGGACTACCCAAGTGTAAGGACTGCAGCAATGTGGATCTTCGAACATCTACATTCATGGTAGGTACAAAACTGTACTTTTTCTTTAGTAAATTCTAGCTGTCTGTTGCCTGTTTTCTTTACCCCTTTTACATTCTCCAGACTTGGATCTGACTCTTGAGCTCCTCCCTCTTACCCATAATGCAGTCATCCCTATTGGTAAAATTTCCCTTATTTCTGGTGCTGGTTCTCCATACTTGGATCCGACTCTTGAGCTCCTCCCTCTTACCCATAATGCAGTCATCCCTATTGGTAAAATCTCCTTTCTTTCTGGTGCTGGTTTAGTTTTTAGAATACTTTCTGCAACTTTTTGAATATAATATTCTGTATGATGGTGGTGGTTCTCCTCTAAGATCTTCATCCAAAATCCCTATACTCAATTATGCCTTTCCTATTTGAATTAAAAAAATCTGCTTGTGTAGTGTATATTTGCCTTAACCGTGTCACTAAAATCCCTTCAAATTAGGTAAGCCTACCACCTTGCTCTTTTGGGAGAATCTACTTACCTCTTGCACCCCCCCAGTAACTTCTTTCAGCTCTTTATTAATTATTGTCCACAACTTCTCCTCTGTTAATAACATGTGCCTGACCTGTATTTAAAACTAAAAGGACAAAAAATCTTTCACTGCTTGTATCTTACTATCCATATCCATAACAATAGCTTCAAGTTTCTCAGGTTTTATATTCTCTGTTCAGTCTCTACCCACATTAGCTGACACAACAGAAGTCTTTTTAATCCATAAATATGGGTAATGTTTAACCTGTTTGTGTGTACATAATTTACGCCTATAGCCGTAGTGTTTACTGATTGTATATAATGAAAAGACTTGAAACTGGATCAGAATGCTCCACAACACTGAAATGTCTTTTTCTGGATTTATCAAGTACCAAATAATATCTGTATGTAAAGCCAACTTTTCTTGATTACGATACCAGTTATATTCTTGAATTTCTGAGTCCCTTATTTTCTTCGCCAGTGGTTCTAAGTATAAAACAAATAACAAAGGGAAAAAGGATACGCCTGCTGAAATTCTCTGTTTAAATGCACCTTATCATTGAAGAACCCTCCCATTTTCTTACCTGTGATCCTTCATGTACCCTCCTAATTAATGTTGTTGTATCCGGGAATGCAGATGCTTCCACTGCCCTACTCATAAAATTCCAGCTTACTCTGCAAAATATTTTCTCTGCATCAAGACCCACCAACAACACTGTATTTTCTTACATTGCTTCCCTCTTGGTCATCATTGTATCTGATGTTGTCTTCTTCATTCATCCTGAGGATGGGTTCTCTGGTCCGAGACTGTTACATTCTCCGGACTTGGATCTGACTCTTGAGCTCCTCCCTCTTACCCATAATGCAATGCACCCACCCAAGCACCTCAGATCTCGTTTGCAGCTTCAGCGCCTGGACTTGGATCTGTGTGTTCTCGAGCTGTGGTTATTTTCACTGTAATTTCGTACTAGTGAGTATTGCTGTTCATTGGGTCAGTAAGTGATCCTACCTCATTCTAGTTGATTCTCTTCCTTTAGTGTGTGTGTGCGTGTGAGCGTCTTCTTTCTCTTCTTTTCCTGTTAAAAATACAACATATTAAAGTTAGATAGTTTTTTTTTACAGCTTTGTAGTTACATTTACAGTTAAAGTTTAAAGTTTGTAGTTTGTTTAAAGTTAAAACCTTCTGTTACCTTCTTGTAGACAGTCCGTTGTTTTTGGCAGCCTTTGGTTCAGTAGCATCATGTCTGACAAACCCTCCGCTGGGTTTAAGCGTTGCACTTCTTGTGGGCATAAAATCCCCAATCAGGATGCCCACAAGGAATGTGTATATTGTTTAGGTGCGGATCACCTAAAAGCGGAGTGTGTAATTTGTGCTTCTTTCAGTCTGCGGGTTATTGCAGACAGGTGTAATAAGTTGATCTTAAGGGGTCTTCCATCTTCGGCTCCTGAGGCTCAGATCCCTTCCTTGACTTCAGCTTTTTCTTCTGCTAAAGAAACAAAAAAGAGATCTCTCCCAGCCTCCCCATAAGATCCTCTGGAACCGAAGGCCAAGTCTAAGAAAACTTCCGAACTGACCCCCACCCCGTTCTGAAGAGCATGTCTATGCTGTTGGATCCACCAACATCCTTGGATCCAGGGGAAATCCTATCATTATCACTCTTTCCATCATTGGCTCAGGTGTTGGATCCATTGGCTTGTGATCCGAGAGCTCTGAGCAAGTCTCCTTCCCATTCAGTCAAGTCCAAGCACTCCTGGCCTCCCTCGTTGGCTTCTCCAGATCCTCTAGAAGCCGGTCTGAGGCAGACATGGACAGGGTGATGATGAGATTTCTTAAAGACCAGATCCAGATGGGGTAGTCGCTGCTCTGTCCCCTATTGGATCCATGAGCATCCTGGGCCATACCATCAGGACTCCAGTTCAGCTATTGGCTTTGGAGTTGCAGGTTTTGGGACTCCAGTGTGTGTGTCAGGTTCAGTGCAGGGGAAGCTTCCTTCTTCAATGACGATCATGCCATTGATCAGCCTTGTTCCTATTCCCTTGGAGCAGAGCGGATCTCTGAGCAGAGGTGTCTGTGCTGGGTCCAGGGGAATGGGATCAGCTCCATCTTTGTCGGTGCTATCTCTTCCCTTAGGCACCACAGCCCTTGACAGTTTGCGTCCAGTCCCTTCTGGAGGCCAAGGATCTAGTGCGAGTCCTAACTGCTTTCACCCTATGGCCTAGTGGGAGATGGGTAGGACCTCTCCTGGTCTGTCACCCTTTCAGGTAGTGGCCTGGACACTATCAAGCCCATTCCCAAGCACCCTGATAGGTTCCTGGTTCCACCAGCATACTGAAAACATTGGAGTAAGGATCCCATAGTTGATGCCATCTTGGTGGTGGCAGCCACTAAAAAAGAACCGGCAGAAGAGACTGCCATGGTCTATTCACCTAGCAAGGAGTCTAGAGCATTGGACAGAATTGGAAAGCATGTTTATTCCTCAGCCACCTTTGCGCTGAGGTTGTTAAATTACCTAGCTCACTTTACCTGGCTGCAGCTTCTCTCTCTTTCTGAGTCCATGCCTGTGGAGGAATTCAAAAATGTTTCTCCCAAGCTGGCCACTCTTTCATTAGTCACCGATTCCTTGATGAGGTTAATTTCCCATACAAAAGAAGGTCCCTCACAAGCTGCTGGTTCAGAACTATCTGGATGAGCCTATCAGATTTCGCGGAGCACTTTAAGGTGTCCTTTCTGAATGCAAAAAACATGTAAGGCATAGGAAGCAGTCTCTCATAAATTCCAAATAATCCAATAAAAAGGAGAGAGACTGCCACGATTACAATTGATTTTAGCAAGCTGTATGTTTGATAATTCTATGAGAGCTTGGTTGTGTATTGTTTTTAGAACAGGGCATTTCAGTCATTTGTTGTTTGATTTTTTTCATTGGGATAACTGATTAAGCAATTGATTATGGGGAGGACAGGATATTAAAAAAGGAATGCTGGGGAAACATCTGAAGAAGTCATGTTAAACGGACGAAAATGGGGTGATAATTGTTTAGCATTAGTAAAGTACTTTTCATTTTGTGGTTAACATGTTCATGGCTGAATCTCTCCTTTTTGTTGGACTATTTGGAATTTATGAGAATCTGTACTCTGATTCCTGTGCCTTATGTGCCTTTTGCTTTCTGGGCTCGTTGCTAGTGAGGCACGGATTATTGTCTTTGTTTTCTGGTCTTTTTTGAATGCCCCCTACGATGACTCTTCACTGTTTGGGCCTTTGGATAGAAATACTCTTACCCACAGCGAAAAGGATGGGAAGACCTTTTCTGCCATAGGAATCAAATTTTCTACACCCCCTCCAAACATCAACAAGAAACTTTCCAATGTACCACCCAGTCAGAGGGAGCAGGCAGCCCAGGAAATTCTGAAACTGCTGCAAAAAAAGAGACCTCCAAGAGGTCCTGTCCGAACAAAGAGGATTCCGAACCTACTCTTGCTTCTTTTTGGTGCCGAAAAAGACGGGACCTAAGACCCATCCTGGACCTAAGCAAGTTGAATTGTTATGTAAAGAAGTCTAGGTTCCAAATGGTTACGGTTCAGTCCATTCTGCCATGGTTGCGCAAGGACGATAGGATGTGTTCAATAGATCTCAAGGATGTGTACTTTCATATCAAAATAGATAGATGATCCAGGAGATACCTTTGGTTTCGACTGGGAGCCAGTCATTTTCAGTTCAGGGCACTGCCCTTTGGGCTCACCACAACCCTCGGGTGTTCACCAAATGCATGACAATTGTAGCAGCTCACATGAGACTCAGAGGATTCTGGGTGTCTCCATACTTAGGCAATTGTTTCCTTACTGCCCCCATGAGGCATCAGCATATTCAAGCCAAAGATTACTTAATTCCATTTTCACACTTGCTGGGCATCACTATAAACCTAAGCAAATCCAATCCGATTGCAGTGCTGGACCTAGAATTCATAGCAACACAGCTGAACACCAGGGATCAAATAGCCTCCCTTCCCCTCGCACCGCATAACAACATTGAGGAATCAAGTTCAGAAATTATCCCACCAGACCCCCCCCCCCCGCATGGCTAGTCTTACAAGTCCTAGGGTCCATGTCAGCAACAGTTTTGTTAGTTACTTTAGCAAGGTTCTTCATACAGCTTCTTCAGTGGACATTGGCAGTACAATGGTCCATTCTCTTTCAACCGCTATCCATTCCCATCAGCTTGACTCCAAATTGCAGGTGGCACATAAGCTGTTGGATTCAGTCAGACATCCTCTTTCTAGGCTGACCATTCTTAATCCCTCCTCTGATACCCACAGTGACCATGGACGCCTCACTGTTTAGGTGAGTGGGGCATTACAATGGGAAGATGGTCCAAGGCAAGTGGTCCCCCATCGAGCGCAGGTTCCATATCAATGGCCTAGAGATGATAGCAGTTCTCCTAACGTTACAAGCCTTTCATGACGCTCTTACCTTGAGGGACTGTTGCTGTTCACACCGACAACATGTCTGTAGTCTGGTACATCAGCAGGCAAGGAGGAACCCATTTGTACCTCTTGTGCAGGGAGGCCATGAAGGTGTGGGAATGGGAGATCTCTTCGGACCACCTTCTGGTTGCAACGCACATTCTAGGGAAAGCCAACAATTTGGCAGGCAGACTCAGCAGATCAATCCAGATTCCGCACAAATGGTCCCTCAGTCATGTCTATATTATATCGAATGGTAAAAATGTTGAACGTTCATGAGCGAAGACGTACAAAAATGAACTTGTTTTTTGGGGGTCGCAGTAGAGTGTGGATTGGAATATTTGCCCTATCCTCACTGTAGTGCGACCTTGGAGTTGGAATATATATTTAACGGGGGGTGTTGGAGGCGCAACCCCCACAATAGCCAAGTTTGTTTTCGTACATTTTCACTCATGTGCGCATTCAACATTTTTACCATTCGATATGGTAATGTAGACCCCCCTCAATCAGTCAGTGAAGAATGTGATCTTCAATTGCTCGGGTCAACTTTGTTGCAACCTCTCTGCCTCTCCCCTCAACAACAAATGCAGCAAGTTTTTTGCTCTGATCCCCCCCTGTAGGGGTGTCCCTGAGGGATGGCACTGGTCCACGATTGGCCCCTGTGTCCACTGTATGCTTACCCCCCCTCCCAATAATCCCAGAGTTTCTTCAGAAAGCAAGCAGGCTGAAGAGCTCAGTCATCCTCATTGTCCCCTTCTGGCCTTGTCAGGTTTTGTTCCCCTTCCTCTAGTCTCATCTAAAATATCCTCTGTGGGTACTGGAGCCAAGACAAGACCTCCTCTCTCACTCGTCCGGAATACAATACCTGAATCTTCATGCCCTCAGGTTGATTGCTTGGTTTCTCCACTTCCAACCCTAGCAAGACAGTCCAGGCTTGCTTCTTCGGTCCGTAACATAATTCTAGCCTTGCAAAAGGCTTCTACAAAGAAGGTATGTACCATAAAGTAGAAATGGCTCCGTGTTTGGGCTACAGATAGGAATATTGACCCTTTCTCGGTACCAGTCTTGGATATTATGCTTTTTCCTTAGTACCCTGTATAAGGAAGGAGCTAGCTTCTCTGCCATCAAGCTTCAGTTAGCTGCATTTGCTAATTTTCACTCTGCCAGTCAATCTCGTTCCCTGTTCCCTTTAGAGTATGTAAATCTTTTATGAAAGGTATTTTCTTGTTGAGGCCTCCCGTCAAGGACCCCTCCCCACCTTGGGACCTCACTGTCGTGTTACAAGGTTTGACTCCAGGACCTTTTGAATCAGCTGCCAGTTGCGACATGAAGTTTTTGTCATGGAAGACGATCCTTTTAGTGTCCATTACTTCTGTTAAGAGAATTTCTGAACTACAGGCCTCATCTTCCAAACCTCCTTACATAATTTCTCATAAGGACCGGGTTTCTCCAAGTACCAGTCCCTCCTTCATGCCTAAAGTAACCACAGAAAACAATATCAGTCAGTCCATTCACTTACCAGTGTTCTTTCCAAATTTTTATAACAAAGGGGAGTATGTTCTACATCTTCTGGACGTTCATAGACAGTCCTGTTTCTATCTGCACATAACTAAACAATGCAGGAAGTCTGAACAGCTGTTTGTAGCCTTCTCAGGTAATAAAGTAGGCCAAATGGTTTCCAAGATCACTCTAGCTAAATGGATAACTGGTTGTATCCCTTTCATTTATTCACAAAAGGGCCTACAGTTACCTCGACCTCCTAGGGCACATTCCACCAGGGCTTTGACTACTTCTTCTGCCTTCTCATCTAGAGCTCTTATTAATGATATTTGTGCAGCAGCGTGGTCTAACAGTCACACCTTTATGGCACACTACAAGTTAGATATAGGTTCTAGGAGCAGGGCTTCCTTTGGCTCGATGGTGCTTCGGCATGTCCTTCCATGAGGGTCAACCGGGAGTCATGCATCTGGGAACTTTGACCCTAACGTGAGGAGGAATGAAGAGGGCAACATCAGATTGGAAAGTCGTCTTACCATAACTCGGCATCTGTGTTGTCTAGTGTCATTCCTCCTCACTTTCCCACCCAACCACCCTCCCCGCCTCATTCTTCTAGAGGGTTGTGGAACATGACGGGACGCTTGGGTCCCATGTCTGAGCCTCATCTGCTGCCCAGATTTTGGATGTATGGAATCAGCAAAGTCTATCTAAGATGCTTGGGTGGGTGTAGTGCATTATGATTAGAGGGAGGAGCTCGAGAGTCTGATCCGAGACACCATAGTGAGGAGGAATGCAGATAGACAACACAGATGTCAAGTTATGTCAAGTTATGGTAAGACATAACTTTCTATTTATTGATGTTATCAAATGTTTGCCTCCCCTCCACAAAACCACATCAATCCATATGTATCAATTTTGTGAACACATTTGCCATTCTTTTAGCTGTAGTAGACACAATCACTTTATAATCATGATTAAAATTGAAATCTTTATACATGAAGCTGGATCTGATGGGTCTTTATAGGTTCATAGGTTCATACTAGGCTATCTGCCCTAGGGCATTTATAAGCCTAGCCAGAGTGTGTTTGGCTTTCGCCACCCATTTTAAATTAATTTTGCTGTGCCCTTTTTCGAGGTTAGTATTCTGTGCATCTGTCTAACAGTGACACAGAAGTGATACCCGGGGTAAACCTATGATCTCCCATCCACTCATCAAGATTCCTCTTGAAGAGAGTCGGTGAGGGACTCTGCCTAATCTGGACTGGGATTTTATTCCAGAGTGAAGGGAGCCTCTGGGTTATGAATCTGTCCCTCCAGCATGTCCTATTTATTTCAGTGCTGAGGTTCAAGTCTCTCGAGCACGTAGCTCGATGGGATTTGGATTTTCTGAGGTGCGGCATGTCCATTAATTCCGGGTTGGACATGGCATTATACGTCAGGCACAGATCGCCTCTGAGCAGGTGGTATGCCACTGAGTAGAGCTGGAGTTTCTTTAACCGGGCAGCATATGGCATCTGTTTGAGCCCTTTGATCCTCTTGGTGAGGTACTTTTGGGGTCTTTCCAGTTGCTGCAGGTGTCTGGTAAGGTACATCCCAAAAGGGACATTGTACTCAATTATGGGCCTGAGTAGGGATGAGTAAAGAGGCACGATGACCTTCCCTGATCTAGATGTGAATCCCTTCATGATTAGGTGGGCTATATAAAATGTTTTTCTAACCACTTTGGCCACGTGGTTGTCAAATGAGAGATTGCTGTCAACTTGGGTCCCCAGGTCCCTAATTACTTCTTCTGTACTTAATGGATTACCACCTATGTGGTAATTTGTGGGCACTTTGTTTTTGCCAAAGGGGATGACTATACACTTTTTGGCGTTTAGCTTGAGGCCATGGCTCTGGCACCAGTTGTCTGTTTCTATGAGGCCCTTTTGGAGGATGCTTGTGTCGGCTGGAGAGTCGATTATGGCGCCCAGTTTGCAGTCCTCTGCGAACTTGGTCAGCCACCGTCCTTCCGTGTTGGCCTGTATCTCCGAGAAATATGTACCGAACAAGAGAGGTCCCAGGACTGAGCCTTGTGGGACACCACTTATAACTGGTTTGGAGTCTGACATGGCTCCAGCAATTCTAACCATGTGGGTTCTGTCCTTGAGCCAGTTTGCAACCCATCTAGTGACATAGGGGTTTATATTTAAGCTGGTGAGCTTATCTATAATGCCCGAGTGGGGTATTTTATCGAAGGCTTTTGCGAGGTCCAGGTAGGCTGTGTGGACCACCTTCCCCTCGTCAATGGCCTTGGTGACTGTTTCAAAGAAATCAATCAGGTTTAAGAGGCAGGATCTGCCCTTAACAAAGCCGAACTGGGTAGGATCCAGTGTCTGTAGGTCCCCAATATCTTTATTTATGAGGTCCATGATGATCCTTTCCATAGCTTTGCAGTCCAAGCTAGTCAGGCTTATGGGGCGATAGTTTCCAGGATCCGTCGAGGCACCACCTTTGTGGAGAGGGGACCACTGTTGCTGTACGCCACTCTTTGGGTACATATCCTCTAGTAAGGCTGAGATTGAACAGTAGTTTTATGTTTGGGTTTAGCTCTTCTTGGAGTTCATGTAGGACGCAGGCCGGGACACTGTCTGGTCCCATTGATGCTATGTTTTTTGCTTGGGCGGCTCTTACCTTTACCTATCTTTACCTTTTTTGGGAAGTGCAGCCAACTCCGGTTTCTTCCAAGCTGCTGGTGCTTCCTCTGCTTTTAAATTTCTATTAAGTACAGTCTTTTAGATCTTTATCACTTTCTTCTTTTCTAACTTCCAAACTTCCACAGAAATGCCATTTGTTCTGGAGACTTCCCTGCTGACCGATTATAAAACATTGTTTTTCTCTTAACTTTAGTTGATGAGCCTCATCTTCCTGTAACCGTGGCATAATTAAGTCTTCAGTAGATATATCCATTTTTGCACTTTCTTATTTTACACATTCCTCTGCTTTATACAAATGTTCATAACATTTCTGAAGTACTTCTAATGTGTTATAAGATTTCTGGCTATTTTTCTCATCAGAGGCTCCCTTTGTTTGGCGACACCCCTTTCTACTTTGTGTTGCATAAGTCATGATGCTAAAAGTTTTTCTGCTCTGGAGTTGTAATCAAAAAGTAGTTAATTAACAGCAATCTTTCTAAACTCTTCCGTATTATATAAATACTCCCTTATTTTTCCTTTAGCACTTTGCAGTTCCTGCTCTTATTCTATGCGATTCTCCTTGTCCTACAATACTTTATCTTTGTCAGCTCTTCTAAATAATTCCTATTGCTTCTTAACCATATCGCTTTCTCTTCTTTCTGTCCCATTTTGAACTCCTTTTTCATTTTATCCCACTCACTCTAGCTATCCCTTTCAAAGAAATTTCTATCTCTTGTATTAACTCTTGAATAATTTCCAGTCCCTGTTCCTTGAATGCCTCTTTTTAGAATGCAGGTTGGAAAGCTCTAATGTTTCATTTTTACTTCATTGCCCTGCATTTTGATCTAGTTTTCGTTGGGATGTGTGTCGAATTTTTCAATGCAACCTTCCTTTCTCACATTTTATAAGGCTATAGGGTTACTTTTCTGTACCATCCCAGTATTTATTATCAAGGCAATTTGAATCTCTGTATTTCTCTTGTAGTTTTTTACTGAAGTATGGCAATGCAGGGGAGTTTTTTTTTCTTCTTCATGGACTGTGTGTGAAAAGAATCAAGGTATTACAGCAATAGGAGTGGTTTCTGGCCCAGAAATTGTAGTTTATTGGCCGTTTGGGCAGTTTTTTCCATCTCCTTCAACTTTCTGATGTAAAAGACCGCGTTTGCACTTTTCCCACCTTTCCTGTAACTAGTCTAGTCCAGATACAGATTTGCTGTATCCAGGACTGTTTGTAATCTTCTTCTGAGAGGTGCCAAAATGTGGTCTTCAAATTTTCCCTTAGATCTGCTAGTTTTCTCCTCTCCTACACTTTTACTAGCTTATTAGTCTAGCACTTTACCATACCAGACTTCTTCTAGCAATTATTGTAGCACCCACAAGTGATACCAACACTAAACATTTTACAAGGAAACAGCTCCAGTACTTATTAATGCCCACCCGTACAGGCACGTCTAAAGGTCAGTTCCCTGTGCTTTCTCCAATTAACCTTGTGAACTTGGGCATCCTGAGACAATGTCACAACTACCTCATGTACACCGTCAACCCTCTTCACTTGCCTCCTAACACTCAGACTTGCGAGAGATGCACTTGTATATCCAAATTGAAAGCCACGCACTCTCCAGCCAATACCGGAATAGCTGGTCAAGAGGAGAAGGACAACACTTGCACAACACCACATGGAACACACAGCCCACCTGAACACACACCAGCACTGCCTTCACATAAAAACACAAACCACACACCCACCTTCACGGAGGCTATAAATAAAAATCTACCCAAACAGCAGAGACCTCCAAGGTAGAAACGCAGTCGACCACCACAACACAGCACTAATCACGAGACACATAACTCTTCTAAAACAGTGTGCCACTTAACCAAAGCCCCGAAGACAAAACAGCATGCCCAGCACACTAGTCATAGGTGACTCGATAGTGAGGCACACTGATGTCACACTCACTATGTTGAGTAAGGAGAAAGTAACAGTCAGCTGCGTGTCAGGTGCCAGGATCCACCACATAATGCACGCACTCAGATCCCTCAACAACAGGTACAAATATGACTCTGTCATTTTTACATGTGGGAGTGAATGACC
This sequence comes from Protopterus annectens, assembly GCF_019279795.1. NCBI lineage: Eukaryota > Metazoa > Chordata > Ceratodontiformes > Protopteridae > Protopterus > Protopterus annectens. Next base: position 1,351,335,866 of record NC_056743.1, on the reverse strand, counting down.
TGAGATGTACCTCCCTGGACTGCATGAAAAGAGACATGGAGGAGCTCTCTGATTATGTAGCCCAGGCGGGTATGAACCTAGCCCTGAGCAGCATCCTACCATCACCCATAATTATACCACAGTACAAGCAGAAAATAATTGATTTCAACAATCAGCCAGGTTTCTGGTGTCATTCTAAGGGGATTTAGTATCTGTCTGCCTGGGATGACATGATTAAAAAATGGAAATGCAAACTGACAAAACCGAAACAAGAAGAGAAAACGAGCAGGCAATGGAATATCCAACTGTTTATTGTACGTAAGCGCTTTTACTGAACAAAATACTTCAGCTTCTTCAGACAAGTAAAAACTATTCAATTCCCAGTTTAAAAACCTTACAGAAACCTGCTGGGCAGGTTTGCTCTGAGCTACTGCACAATGGTACCTTCTATACTGAGCTAACAGATATTGCCAATATTCTGGCCAACAGATTCAGTGCCAACTTTACCCCTCTCTCCTCCCCAAAGGACCAATCACAATACCAGTAGATTGCCAGGTACCCAGTGTTACTGCTGCACAGGTTAAACCAGCATTGTCAAAGGCCAAGAATACAGCTTCTATGGGACCTGACAATATCCCTGGCTGTGTTCTACATGAACTACAGAGTGAACTGGGACCTCACCTGTGTGGCCTGTTCAATCACAGCCTCACCTCAGGATTTGTCCTTTCTGAATGGCGCACTGCTGTAGTCATCCCTCTCCACAAAGGAGGAGCGACTACAGACCCTGTGAACTGTCGCCCTATTAGCCTGACAAGTCTGATATGCAAAGCTATGGAATGCATCATCATGGACCTAATAAACAAGGATGTAGTGAATCTCCAAACTCTGGATCCCCACACAGTTTGGTTTTGTGAAGGGTAGATCATGCCTGCTCAACCTCAACTTGGTTGACTTCTTTGAGTCCGTCACCAGAGCTGTCGATGAAGGCAAGGTGGTTCATACAGCCTACCTTGATCTGGCCAAGGCCTTTGATACCATTCCCCACTCAGGAATCATAGAAAAACTCACTAATCTAGGCAACGACCCCTGTATCACTAGGTGGGTTGCAAACTGGCTCACATGTAGAACCCACAGTATGAAAGTAGCTGACTCCAAGTCAGACTGCTGACAAGTCATGAGTGGAGTCCCACAGGGATCGGTCCTGGGTCCTCTCCTGTTTGGTATCTACTTCTCAGACGTCCAGGCCAACACGAAGGGACTCTGGCTGACAAAGTTCGCAGTCATTTGCAAGTTGGGAGCCATTATTAACTCCCCAAGTGATGTTGACATCCTACAGAAATGCTTCACTGAGACCAGTGACTGGTGTCTAACCATGGCCTTAAGTTCAATGCCAAAAAATGTGTGGTCATCCCCTTTGGGAAAAACCCAGTTGTCATGAATTACCACATTGATGGTAGTCCACCGAACAGAGAAGGCGTTATAAGAGATCTGGGAACACAGGGTGACAGCAACCTCTCTTTTGACCACTACATTGCCGCTGTGGTCAGAAAGTCCTTCTATGTGGCACATCTCATTACTAAGGGTTTTGCATCCAGGAAGAAAGAGGTCATTGTCTCCTTCTACTCTTCTCTCATTAGGCCAGTCATCAAGTACAATGCCCCATTTGGCATGTACCTCACTAGACACCTGCAACAAAGGCCACAAAAGTACCTCACAAAGAGGATTCTAGGCCTTGAACACTTGTCCTATATGGACAGACTAAAAAAACTCCAGCTATTCTCTGTCTCATATATCGCCTATCTAGAGGTGATCTCTGCTTGACTTACAAAGCCATGCCTGATCCAGCTCTGTTAGAAATGCTACAGCTAAAGAAATCCCAATCCCTCTGCACCACATGCTCTAGAGACCTCAACCTCATTACCGCAATCAAAAGAATGTGATGGAGGGACAGGTTCATCACCCAGAGACTGCCCATCCTATGAATAGACTCCCCATACATGTCAAACACAGCAGCTCACTGGCCCTTTTCAAGAGAAATCTTGATGAGTGGATGGGAAATAGAAAATTCACCCCGGGGATCACTTCAGTGGCTCTACTTGGCAGAGGCACTGGGAACTAAGGTCTGGTGGCACGATGCCAGGATAATCCTATGGGCTAGACTTGTAAAGACTTCAGGGCCATTACCCTACGACACACCTATGAACAGAACAGCTGCCTTTAAACAGAACAATGTTATTTCTTTCTTTTACTAGTGCAGGGAAGCCATGAAAAGTGGCTTTTCAGTGCTTATTCACATAGATGGTAAGTTGCATTGTTTCCTTTTACCTAAAATGTGGAGACGTGTACAATTACATCCAGGGCATGTTTCACCAGGCTGGTTTTCTCATCCATTGCTGTTTTTCACAGTGTCTTAACTTGGACAAGATTTCTGCTGCTGTGAGATTACAAACTCATCTCACTTTCCCCAAGCATTATAATTTCAGCTTGTAGGTCTAAGGCACCATTGTGTTCTGTAGTCCTTTATGGCATGTACTCGGCTTTGTAAGACTCTTAACTTATGGGATCATTGGCTGTTCAACAGTCAGCGCTTTTCAAATTAAGATAAAAAATTTTTGTGAGCTGCTTGCTGTAGTGAAAGCAGCGTGGTTGGTAACTGTGTTAAGATTTGTGCCTCAGAGTTGTAAACTCTGGGGCTTTACTCCTTATTTTCAAATGTCTGTGTAGAATTTGTATTTGTCTGCCTGTTTTTTGTGGATACTTTTTTCCTCATATCCTATAAACACAATTACTGATTATATACTCTGAACTTGTTTACCAGTGTAAACAGAAGTAAACATTGCAGCCATGTGATGTCTTGCAGCTGGAGGTTTAAAAAAAAGTAGGGTATTGAATAAAAGGCAGTAACCCTTTAATATGTATTACCTGAGATATTGTTTGGCTTTGCGGTTATTGAGAGAACTTGTGATCTGATCTCCCTGTGCAAGTTATTATGATTTGTGCTAATTGTGTCTAGGTGTCTGGCGGAATTGGATATCTCTCGTAGCTGAAATGTACATAGTTTTCAGTTGGTAATTCTGCCATCATCAGTTTATGAACACTGCACCTTATCATTATTCCCTGTTGATTGGTTAAGCATCACCATTTTTTTCTTTCTTTCTCTCGTGTCTTAGCTGTTAATTATTGAGCCTCATCTGCTTCTAACCTTGGCATGTTTAAATCGTGTATAACATTTTACCATTTGTGTCTTTTCTTGACACCTCCATTCCTCTGATCTGTAGAGATTTTCATAGAATTTCTGAAGTCTCTCTTAATATCTATATACAGTGTCTTGTTATTTTTCCAGTTAGAGGCTCCCTTATCTTGGCAACACCCCTTTCTCTTATGTTTAGGTCATTGTGTTTAATAGTTTTTGTGCTCTGGGGTTGTCAAGACATACTTAAGAGATCTTTCTATACCCCTACATGTTATCCAAATAACCCCATTTTCCTTTACTTCTCAACATTTGCTTCTCTTCTAGTTTTGTAAGATTCGCCTTCATCTGCAATGATTTAAACTTTGATTAATCCCTCTCTTTTTCTCTGATTTCTGCTATATTTTAAAATGTTATCTTCATTTTATCCCACTCTTCAGCTATCCATTCTGAAGACGTTTGTACATTTTCCTAGCAACTCTAGATTCATTTTCACAACACATTTCTTAAAATACTGTCTTTTTAATAGGTAGGTAGTAAAGCGCCATTGTCTTGATTTTACTTGATTACTCTGGGCCTTTATTTTAGTATTTATTGAAGTATGGTCTGACATAGTTATTGAACGCATTTCACAAATGTCTGTAAAATACCCGTGCTCTTCTAAATTTGATTTCTGTCCAGTCTAGCCGGTTATTGAACATTGTGGATATTCAAAAACGAACACACTGGACAGATCAACCAGAGTGCCCACTGTAAAGCAAGAATACACCAATAGAAAAATGTCCGGCTGCTGAAGTACCATTGAGTGGCTAGAATTTTTTCTATTCATATTTGCTACAGAGGCATACCTCTCAACTGTCCAGATTTTTGCCTCTTATTTTTGATGTGTTCCTCATAAAATTTGTGGGTTGCTGACAGAGCACTGAGGAAGGGACATCACTAAATAATGACATGCATTTGAGTTTCACACAATGCATACTAGTACAAATCTTGTTATTCTAGCAGCTTTTACAGTCTGTCGCTATTTTGGGGCCTTTGTCCCCCATTATATAAGACTTTTTCCACATTTCTTGAACAAAGAGTTTGAGCGGTATCTACAGAGAGTGGACCAAATACAAGAAAAATCAGGTACGTTCTGCAAAACTAAAGAAGAGTACCTGATTTTCCTTGGATTTTTTTGCTGTCTCAACAGACTCTTGTACCTATAGTTGCAGTATTCATTAGTATTGGATTTTCCGCCTCAGGCAGTCTGATGTTGGCTCCTAAACAAAAGCTTTTGTCTGGCAGCTGTAGGTGTGTGGGGCATCACACATAGAGCCATAAACCAGGGACCTTAAATGTGATATCTGCACGCACAGACGTCAGAACCTTTCAGCCGCAGACGTCACTTCGATCGTTCAGCTCCCACTCAACAATTATTTTGAAAAGATAAGTACCCTATTGTTTTTTTTCTTTATTTTCCATTAACATTGCTTGTCCTTGGTTTGCTGTATTTTCTTGGCCGATGTCCACTAAAAAAGCAAATGTAATTGAGGCAATCCGATACCGCACAAAGATACCCATAATAGGTGCATGTTTTGTCTAGGTAGGGAACACAACCATACGTAGGTAGGGAACACAACCATACGTCGTGTTCCGTTTGTCAGTACTTCATGCCCAAGTTGCTTCGCAGTCATTTGGCCACATTAAATTTATATCTCGAGAGCCAGAGTCTGAAATGCCTAGCCCGTTGGATGGACCCTGAGTTGGTTGACCAACCTGAACTGCTTAGGAAGAAGGCCAAGGTTTCCAGGCCTATTCCTATTGCCACTCCACTGTAGGACGTCCTGGCAGCTTCCGATATAGGGGCTGAGGGACGCCCGATTTCTCTGTCAGCTTCGACGGTTCCCATTGAGGAAGCTGTTTCTGCAGCCATGGAAAGCACGTCCCCAGAGACTATTCAGCCGTCGGCCCCAACCGACGTCGAGGGGGAACCTCTTGTTGGATGACCAACCTGAGTCCTGTCCTACTGCAGGCCGGGCTTCAATCCCTATGCCGTCCCCAAAGCTTACGCCTTCCAAGAAAAGACAGAAGACAAAACATATCACTCCTCCTGAAGCACAGCCAGATTGGCAGTCTTTTACTAACTCTCTTATGCAGGCCTTCATGGCCTTTGGGCCGACAGGCCCTGCTCCTTCCACCATCCCTGTGCTCAGCCCTCGACCGGCCTCTGCCTCTTCTCCCCAACATCCAACTACTCAAGAGGGAGAACAACAACATGATTCCTCCTCTGAGGAATCAGTCTCTATGTGTCTCAGATTGCTTCCCCGGTTGATTACTTTTCCCCAGGTGAAGACTCCATTGAAGGGGACTCCCCACCTGAAGATTTAACTTTTGGGGAAACTATAACTAAAATGAAGGAGTACTTCAAGTGGGACACTACCCCGATGTCTGACATCCAGAAGAGATATTTTGAACTTCTGCAACTTGAGTCTCCCTCTCCTTCAGCTATACCTACTGTGCTCCCAGCCTTCCTGAATGCATTCAACTCTATAAGAACCCAGACTCACAGCCCCAGCCCCAAAAAGACCAGACAGGTTTTATAAGGTGCCTGATGACCAAACATTCCTGGTTAAACCTCCCCTGGCAGAGCCAGCTGTCATTGCTGTGACTCCTGATAGGCAATCTAGACAGGTACCTTCTGTCTCTGTCCTTCCTACAGATAAGGACAGTAAAACCATGGATAGACTGGGCAAAAAAGTGTATACTTCCTCCACCCTGGCTTTCTGAGCCATACTAAACACACATGGTAAAATAAGCTCTGGACTTAGTGTCCCAAGCCTCTACCTTGCTAGCCTCTACACCTGACTGTCCTACAAAGTCTGACATTACATCAAAACCATTCCTAGCCACCCAAATGGCCAGACACTCCATCAGGTGTACTTATGATGCAGCAGAAGCCTCGGCCAGGTTTGCAGTTTCTACATCTGCCCTACACAGATATTCCTGGCTACACTTAAAACCTCTTCCAGAGGATTTCAAATCCAAGATTATGAATGCTCCACTGGACCACAACCTACTTTTTGGCAAAAATTCAGCTGAGCTCTTCCAAAACTTGGAAGAGAAAAGCAAAGAGCTGCAAAATATCAAACATTTGCTGGTGTCCCCCTTCCCTAAGTACTACAGGAATTATCCTGCAAAAACTTACTTTGTCGGGAGATGCCTTCCACTTCTCATCCCTCCTCCTCCAGACCGAGAAGAGGATCCAGGAGACAGCCTTACTCCAGGCTGACTAACAACCCCCCCCCCCAAAACAGCCCTTTCCCGACAGAGAGGGCCTCTCTTCTGCGTGACAGTCTTGTCCACCTCCCCTTGTCTGCCCGCCTACCCCACTGCCTCCTCTTTTGGAAAACCATCACCTCAGACCAATGGGTCCTTTCCATCATTCAAAGAGGATACTTTCTATCTTCAAGGGAAAAAACAAGGCCAAAAAACATTCCCTTCCCACCAAAAAAACAGCTCCACTTATCCCCCCTCATTCTGCAGGAGCTTCTCTCCTTAGGAATTATAGAACCCGTCCCTGTGGGCCAGAAAGGAAAATGATTCTATTCTCGTCTATTCCTAGTCCCAGTCCTTGTAGACCCATACTAAACCTATCCTACCTAAATCGGTTCCTAAAAGTTCCATCCTTCGGGATGCTCTCTCTGCAAACCCTCCTGCCCCTGATACCACCCAAGCCTTTATGGTCTCTCTGGACTTTAAAGGAAGCTTATCTCCACATTCCTTTCATGCCCTCCCACAGAAAATTCCTGAGATTTACTGGCATTTCCTCACATTTTCAATTTAACAGCCCTGCCCTTTGGGTTATCTACTGCTCCAAGAGTGTTCACAAAATGCCTAGCTCCTGCCATTGCATTTTGCCGAACCCAGGGTATCCAAATATACCCTTATCTGGATGACATTCTCCTTCTAGTGGAATCAGTAACCAAGCTCCAAAGTCCCCTAAAACTTACCATGACCATCCTGCACAACTTGGGGTTCACCCTAAACCTTCCAAAATCCTCTCTGCACCCCTAGCAGGACAAAGATGTTCTTCATCTCACATTGCTGCAGTCCTTACACTTGGGTAGTCCGCTGTCCTCGGTCGGCCCGAATATCAAAGTATTAGGCTGACGTCGGTCAAGGCGCTTAAGACTGACATCAGGACGTCAGGGTACAAATGCGCATGACCGAAGTCATATCCTCAGTCTTTTTTTTTGCCGCATGGTCCGATGCAGAAGCAGCGTTGCAAGTGCCATTCGGCGTTCTGAAATTTTTCGAATTCGGAGTTTCAGACCGAGTCAAAGTTGGCTAAGTACCCCGTTGGGGAATATTTTAGTTTTTTCTTGCCTCAGTGGTTTACCGGATGTCAGAAAAAGTGAATAACTGTATTTCTTGTGGGAAACAGATACCGCATAGAGATTATCATACTTTGTGTAGTCCTTGTTTGGGGCCTGAGCACGACGTTGTTGGGTGTCGCTTTTGTGCTAGGTTCAATAAGCGCACTATTAAGCGAAGGTTAGATTGTGCCAGGTTGGTCTTTGGGAAGCGGTGCAATTATAACATGCCGTCGGATGCTCCGACGCCCGCTTCTTCGAAGAAGCGCAAAGACAAGGCAGCTAAGCCCAGGCAAGAAGAGTCGTCCGTACCGGACGCCGGTTCTTTAGAGGCGTCAGTGGAACCAGTGGTTCCGCCGGAGGCTTCTCTGGAGGCCCAGGGGGAGACTTTGTTATTGCAGGATGTGGCCTCTCAGGAGGCAGGTCAGGCTGAAGGGGCTTCTCAGGTTACTGTACTCCCCTCCCTTCCTAGGATGGTTAGGCCCTCTCCTTCTGTTTCTAAGGCTTCTCCCAGAGGCAGGCCAGGTTTAGCTTCTGTTGGTGTCACTCCTAGTTCTTCAGGATCTGTGCCCAAGAAGCACATGCTTAAAATGGCAGAAGATTTAATTACTTTGATTAGAGGTTCTTTGCCCCCCCCCCCCCCCCAGATAAGAGGCCTAGGGTGGAACCAGAGTTGGGGAGTTTTGAGCAGGCTTCAGATGTTTCAGAGTCTTCGGCTGAAGACTTGCAGGAGTACTCTCCTTATTCTGATTCTGATGCAGAGGATTCCACTCCTTCTGCTTCTCCTCCAGAGGATTTTTCTTTTTCAGAAACTCTTCATTCCATGAGGGAACATTTTAAGTGGGAAGGTCAGGACTTCTCTGATTCCAGGAAAAGGCTTAGGGAATTTTTGCTTTTACCCCAGCATAGGCCTTTGGCTATACCTCCTGTTCTGGATGTTGTGGAAGATGTGTTTGCGGAGGCTTCACTTAATCCTGATTCTTTGCCTCCTGCTCCTGTTAAACCGGATAGGTATTATAGGGTGCCTGAGGCTCATAAATATCTTTATAAGAGTCCTAGGGCGGACCCAGAAACTGTTAGTCAGGGACCTAAGGGTGTCAAGGCCTCTGTTGTAAAAATCCGGTTCCTCCAGATAAAGAGGCCAGAGCTTTGGATAGATGGGGAAAGAAAGTCTATACTTCTTCCACCTTAGCTATGAGGGCTTTGAATTGCCAGTTTCACATGTTGAAATATCAAAACTATCTTCTTTCTCAACTGAAGTCTAAGGTAGATGCTCTGGCGGAAGGCATTGAGTGTAAGGAATTACAAGATTTGGTACATGTCTCTGAACAGGTGGGTAAGCATTCTTTACAATGTGGTTTTGATGCTATACAGGCCTCGTCTAGGGTGGCTGCCACTGGGTCAGTTCTTCGCAGGCACGCCTGGCTGAGGGATCAGAATTTATCTGAACATGTTAAGACAAGGATTTTGGATGCTCCTTTACAGTCTGATGTGTTGTTTGGTTCACCTGTGGAGTCAGTCTTGAAGAAAATGGAAGACAAGGCTAAGTCTATGCAGACTGTTAAAAGATTTTTTGCAAGTCCAGCCTCCGAAGTTTAGTAGGAATTGGCCTGCTAAGGGGTGGACGTACCCTTCTTATGATTCACAGTCTAGGGGTAGATCTAGACATGGTAGGGGCAGAGCTCAGAGCTCCTTCAGACCTAGAACAGGGAGTTCTCCTGCACAATCTTCAGGTGAGGGCAGGGGCCAGTCCTTTCGTAAACAGGCCCAATGACCTACCTTTTCAGCTGCCAGATCCTTCTTGCCTGGCAGCACCTTTGGGAGGAAGGTTGGCACTCTTCAGGGAAAATTGGAGTTTGATTACCCAAGACAAATGGGTATTGGATATCATACACCAACCAAGGTTACAGGTTTTATTTCCATACCTTGCCTCCTTTCAAAGGCATGCCGGACGTTCCTCCTCAGCAAAGAATAGAGGCTCACAAACAAATTTCTCTGCTGCTCCAAATAGGGGCCATACAACCGGTCCCTCTGCCAGAAGTGGGCCTAGGATTTTATTCTCGCCTGTTCCTAGTACCAAAGAAGGGGAACACGTGGAGACCAATTTTGGATTTATCTATCCTCAACACTTATCTGGACATTCCCAAGTTCAAAATGTTGACGTTACAACAGCTTTTACCTCTGCTGGGCAAAGATCACTGGATGGTGACTCTGGATCTCAAGGAGGCTTACCTTCATGTTCCTATCAGGCTAAGTTGCAGGAAGTATCTGCGTTTTCGGGCTGGGACTTCTCATTATCAGTTCTCTGCTTTGCCCTTTGGCTTATCTACTGCGCCCAGAGTGTTCACGAAGGTTCTGGCTCCAGTGATAGCTTTCTTCAGGCTAAGAGGAATACAGATCTATCCTTATTTGGACGATTGCCTGATTCTGGCCCAAGGAAAGGACGAACTTCTTCATCATTTGCAATATGTGATAGCAGTGCTAAGATGCCTGGGGTATTCTGTGAACGAAATAAAGTCCAGTCTAGTACCCTCTCAGGACATGTGCTTTCTGGGTGTGAGACTGAATACAGCATCCCAGATGGCCTTTTTGACCCCGGACAAACAAAAGAATCTTTCTCTTTACTTCCATCAATTGTCTCATCAGTCCAGGCTGACTGCAAGGACAGTCCTTCAAGCCTTGGGGTTCATGGCATCTTGTATTCTGGTGCTTCCCAATGTCAAACTGCATATGAGGAAGCTACAATGGTATCTCAAAAATGTATGGACACAGCACTGCCAAGATATGGGCACTGTCATTCAGATAATACCTTGCATTCAAAAGGAATTTTTGTGGTGGGCTCAGGAATGTCACCTAAACAAGGGACTCTCTGTGACCCGGCCAGAGGCGAGTCAGATTCTAACGACAGATGCCTCAGACAAAGCTTGGGGAGCTCATCTAAATGGAAAGTGGGTACAAGACACGTGGCCTGCCAGACTTCAACATCTACATATCAACTTGAAGGAGATGTTAGCAGTCCAATTTGCATTAATAGCTTTCAAGGATTTACTTCTTCCAGGGCAGGTGTTGATTCTAACAGACAACACAACTGTCATGTGGTACATCAACAAGCAAGGGGGAACACATTCTTATCCTCTATGCAGACAAGCAATGATTTTGTGGGAGACTGCTCTCAGTTTACAGCTAAATCTTCAGGCAAGGTTTCTGCCGAGCACAGAACTCCTTAGCAGATGTGTTGAGCAGGCAAATTATGGATCCCCACGAGTGGAAATTGGATCCTCATGTATTTCAGAAATTGACAGTGTTATGGGGAACTCCAGACATAGATCTGTTCGCTTCTCCACTAAACTACCAGCTGCCAAAGTTTTGCACAAAAAGGTTTCATCCCACAGCTTGGAAAGTGGATGCTCTTTCATTCAAATGGAACAATCTTCATGTGTATGCCTTTCCACCTCTGCCTCTCCTCCCAAAGGTACTCCTGAAGGTCAGACAGGACAAGCCAAAGATGATTTTAATAGCTCCAGATTGGCCTCGACAGCACTGGTACCCATTACTGAGAAGTCTGGTACAGGAGCCTCCATGGCCTTTGCCTTCGATTCCACACCTGCTGTCTCAGGAGAACAGTCATTTACTCAATGTCAAACTTCACTCTCTTCACCTGACAGCCTGGCATATTCTGTTTTAAACCCTGGAGGGTCTCAGCTTCCACAGCAAGTTTTGAATGTTATTTTGGAGGCCAGAAGGCCTAGTACCAGGAAAGTGTACGCAGATAAATGGAAGAGATTTTTATTTTGGAGTACAGCAAAGGAATTTGATGTTTCTAAGCCTAATTTAAGTGTGGCTCTTCAATATCTTACTGAGTTACTGGACAAGGGTTTGTCTTTCTCTTCTATTAAGGTTCATGCTGCAGCAATTTCTGCTCACTATGATTGTGACCCACCATTGTTTTCTCCTCCTTTGTTTAAGCAATTCCTTAGAGGGGCAAAGAATATAAGACCCCCACGGAGAGCTCCTACTCCTGCCTGGGATCTCAATTTTGTGTTGGAGAAACTCACTCTACAACCTTTTGAGCCTGCAGCTACTGCTGAGTTGAAATATTTATCATGGAAGACTGCTTTTTTGTTGGCCATTACCTCTGCGAGAAGGGTTTCTGAATTACAGGCCCTTATGGCAGTTGAGCCTTTCTTGATTTTCCATAAGGATAGGGTATCTTTGCGTACTAACCCTTCCTTTATGCCTAAAGTGGTTTATAGTGTGGCTTTAAACCAAACTATTCATTTGCCTACTTTTTATGCAAACCCCCAAAATAAAGGGGAAAAGATTTTGCACACTTTGGATATACACAGGCAGTTGCGATATTATTTGAGCAGAACTAAAGGGTTCAGGCAGTCTCAGCAGTTATTTGTTTCTTTTGCTTTGGGTTCTCAGGGCAAGCCTGTGTCAAAACAAACTATTCCTAAGTGGATTGGGTTTTGTATTGCTTTCTGTTATTCCCATCATGGTAAGGAGATTCCAGCTGGGATTAGGCCTCATTCCACTAGGGCTACTGCCACTTCTACAGCTTTTTAAGGGGTGGCAACTAAAGATATTTTGGAGGCAGCTACTTGGAGTTCAGTGCATACTTTCTCTAAGCATTATCACCTTCCACTTTACTCTAAATCGAGGGCTGGTTTTGCCACTGCAATTTTACAGGGCATTTTGGCAGCTCCTACTGCTTTATAGTTTTGCCATCCTCCCTTATCTCTGCTTTGGGATTCTACCCAAGTGTAAGGACTGCAGCAATGTGAGATGAAGAACATAGTACAGTTTTGTACCTACCATAAATGTAGATGTTCAAGATCCACATTGCTGCAGTCCAATTTACCCTCCCTCCTTCCCTCTGTAGTTAGAGGCGGTTGTGTGGTTTGGGTTGTACATATTGTGAATATTGTATATATTGTACATATGGTTAGTACAAGGGTGGTTGGTTGTTTTTTGTTGTCTTTTGGTTTTGACCTTTCTGTTTAGGGTCTTCTGACATCTGGGGCAAGAAAAGACTGAGGATATGACGTCGGTCATGCGCATTTGTACCCTGACGTCCTGATGTCAGTCTTAAGCGCCTTGACCGACGTCAGCCTAATACTTTGGTATTCGGGCCGACCGAGGACAGCGGACTACCCAAGTGTAAGGACTGCAGCAATGTGGATCTTCGAACATCTACATTTATGGTAGGTACAAAACTGTACTTTTTCTTGGGATGCAGGATCAGATCAGATTTGATGAGACCCTTCCTCCCACAGTACAAAGTGCAGTCACTCTCAAGTCACTTCCAAGAACTTTTTGGGGTATCCCACCTTTCCGCAAGGCAGTTCCAACAAGTATTGGGACTCATGGCAGCCACGATCCCCATGCTCCCTTTAGCCAGGATGTACATGAGAAAATTTCAGTGGTACTTAAAGAATGTATGGTGTCAGCACCAGCACTCCCTAGACAAACTAATCCCCCTTCTGCTTTGCCTAAAGTCAGAAGTGAGGTGTTGGATCCAGCAAATCCTCCTCAACCAAGGCATTCCCCTACAACTTCCTCCCCCTGCCCAATCCATGCACACAGATGCACCAGACTTAGTGTGGGGGGGCAACTCTAAAGGATTTCAGGGTTCAAGAACTTTGGAACCGTGCCCTTCAAAAACAACACATTAGTGTCAGGGAGATGACTGCAGTCTTGCTGGCCCTTCAGGCCTTTCTCCCCATCCTTCAACCAGGCCTTCTTCACATTCTCAGTAACAACACTACAGCCATGTGGTACCTGAACAAACAAGGAGGGACAAAAGCCTGTCTGTGATGCCGCATAACCCTACAGATTTTGGAGCTAGCCACCCAACACAGTCTTTTACTGCAGGCCTCTTACGTCCCCTCTTAGGAAAGCAAACTTGCTCAGCAGAACATCCTCTCACCTTCACGAATGGATACTAAACAGGGAATCCTTTATAGACTTAGTCCACCGGTTGGCACACCTCAAGTGAATTTGTTTGCCTCACCCCAGAACAGACTAAGCAAATTCTGCAGCAGGGATCACACTCCATCAGCCTGGAGAGTGAATGCCTTCAGCTTTTCTTGGAAGGGGGAGTTCCTGTATGCACCCCCCCCCCCCACTAATACAAAAGGTCCTTCTGAAAATCAAGAATGACCAACTGAAAATCTTGCTGGTGACTCCCTACTGGCCAAGGCAACACTGGTTTCCCCTTCAGTCTTTAGCCAAGGGCAATGACCACAAGTTACCCCACAAGGTGGACTTACTATCTCAGCAAAAGGGATCTCTTATTCACCTTCAGCTGTAAATGCTCAACCTAACACTTTGGGTGATCAACTTCTAATCCCTTGCAGATAGCTCTACTCTAAGGACGTGCTTTCAGTCCTGAGGGAGGCCAGGAAACCAACTGCTAGAAAGACCTACCAATCTAAATTGTGTCGTCTTAAGGGCAGGGACCCAATGCAGGCCAACCCCTCCCTAGTCCTTGGCTATGTTTGTGATCTTATTAAGGCTGGACTAGCTTACTCCTGTGTGAAAGTCCACCTTTCAGCCATTTCAGCCTGTTTACCCTTACAGCCACCCATGATGTTCTTCGTGTTTCACTGTTGCAGTCATTACATTTGGGTAATCTGCTGGCAGGTTGCCGTCAGTCAGCCTGAATATCAAAGTCTTGGGGTCCTGCGTCGGTTGCTGTCTCCTCTTCCATGACGTCAGGTCGTCAGGAGTATAAAACATGCAGCCAACGCTGTTTTATTCAGTCTTTCTTGCCGCGCGGTGCCCGAAGCAGAAGCAGTTCGCAAGTGCCGGTCGGCCGACTCCTGAAATTTTCGCATTAGAGTTATGGAACCGAAGTCTTCAGTTAAAGCTAAGTTCCCTGTTGGGGAAACTTTTTTTCTTGCTCCTTACCAATGTCAGTAAAAGTTAATAATTGCATTACTTGTGGGAAGCAAATACCTCATAAGGATTTCCATTTGTACTGTATTCCTTGCCTAGGCCCAGATCATAACTTGCCTTGCTGTCGGTTTTGTGCTAGATTTAACCAACGCACTATTAAGTGTCGGTATATTTTTGCTTCACAATATTTTGGATTCGGATTTAATTACCCTGAAATGTCATTGGATAGCAATCCCACTACTGGAGTTCACAAAAACGCAAAGAAAAAGACAGAGACAGACCATCGAGGTCCAAAACCGAACAGACGCATGAGCCACGTGCTCAGGCCCCTATGCCTAAAAAACAGATGATCAAAATGGCTCATTACCTTGATCAGGGGTTCTCAACCCCCCCGCTAAGAGGCCTAGGCAAGACACTGATTATGAATCTTCAGATCAGGTTTCTGTTTCTTCTGATCAGGAATTTTCTATACCACCATATGAGGATTCAGATGCAGAAGAATCCATTCCATCAGCATCTCCTCCTGAGGATTATTCCTTTGGAGAAACCTTGCATACTTTAAGGGAACATTTTCATTGGGAGAGTCAGGATTTCTCTGAATCAAAAAAAGAGGCTTAAGGATTTTCTTCTTCTTCCTCAGCATAGGCCTTTGACTATACCTCCTGTATTAGACATTGTTGATGATGTGTTTTCGGAATCAAGCATGGCTCCTGATTCCCTACCTCCGACTCCTAGTAAGCCAGACAGATATTACAGGGTTCCTGACTTCCACAAATTTTTATTCAAAAATCCTGCTGCTGATCCTGAAACTGTCTCACAGGGTCCCAAAGGTGTAAAGGCCTCTACAGCCAAAAATCCTATCCCCTCTGATAGAGATTCCAGGGCGCTGGATAGATGGGGAAAGAAGGTTTATACGTCTGCAACCTTGGCAATTAGGGCCTTAAACTGCCAGTTTCATATGCTTAAATATCAACAGCATGTTATGGGCTTATTGAAACAGAAAATGTTGATTTCTGATTGTGTGGAAAATAAAGAATTACAGGAATTATTGCATGCAGCAGAACAGGTTGGCAAGCATACTTTGCAATGTGGTTTTGATTCCTTGGAGGCCTCTTGCAGGGCCGCAGTGACTGGATCTGTGATTAGAAGGTATACCTGGCTCAAGGAGCAAAATCTGCCTGATCATGTTGAGGCTAAATTGTTTGATGCACCTTTACAGCATGATAATTTTGTTTGGTAATAAGGCAGAAGAGGTTTTAAAGAAAATAGAAGACAAAGCTAAATCTATGCAAACTGTAAAAGATTTCTTACAAGTGCAGCCACCCAGATTCAGTAGGCATTGGCCTACTAAAAATTGGTCCTTTCCTGTGTCCAACAGAGCCTCACAAGGCAAATCCAGGTGCTCAAAAGGCTCTAGATACCAATCACAGGGTTCTTACAGGTCAAAGCAATGGGGTGCCTCTACCTCCAAATCTGGGGGAAACAAAGCACAACCCTACAGTAAGCAGTCTCGATGACTTCCCTCTACCATCACCAAACACTTATCTTTTGGCAGCCCCCTTGGGGGGAAATTAGCACTTCATGCTCAAAATTGGCAGTTAATTACCAGGACAAGTGGGTATTAAACATAGTATCCCAGGGGTACAGATTTCATTTCCATACTTTGTCAATTCCAAATAGTTGGCCAGATCTGCCACAAAATCAGTGGGCAGAGACTCAGAAACAAGTTACGTCCCTCATGGATATGGGGGCTATTCAGCCAGTACCAGAACAGGTAAAAGGACAAGGGTTTTATTCAAGACTCTTCCTGGAACCCAGAAAAGACAATGCCTGGCATCCAATACTGGACTTAACGATTTTGAACATGGTGTTGGACATCCCAAAATTCAAAATGCTGACTTTACAACAGCTACTGCCCATACTGGGCAAGAACGCTTGGTTAGTGACTCTAGACTTAAAATAGGAATACCTGCATATCCCAGTAAGGGAATCATACAGAAGATACCTCCGCTTCAAGGCAGGTTTTATGCATTACCAATTCTCTGCACTGCCTTTTGGCTTATCTACTGAGACCAGGGTCTTTACAAAGTGCCTGGCACCAGTAATTGCATTTTGCAGACAAAGAAGCATACAAATCTATCCTTACTTGGACGACTGCCTCATTCAAGCAGAAAACAAGGACATTCTTCTTCAGCATCTGGCGTTTGTAATAAGGCTTCTAACATGCCTAGGGTACACAGTAAACAAAAAGAAATCACAACTGGTACCCTCTCAAAAAATTACATTCCTGGGTGCAAGCTTGAATACAACTGCCCAGATGGCTTACCTTACGCCAAACAAACAAAGGCAACTGACTATATACTTCAAACAGAGGGCAACAAAAACCCAGTTATCTGCAAGACAAATTCTGCAGGCTTTGGGGTTCATGGCATCCTGCAGTCTACTAATTCCATATGCAAGACTGCATATGAGGAAACTTCAGTGGTATCTAAAAAGTTTATGGAGTCAACATTGTCACAGTCTGGAAACAGTGATTCCTCTCATTCCATGCCTGCAACAGGAGTTTCTTTAGTGGGCAGAGACATGTCATCAGAACAAGAGATGGTTTCTCACACTACCTCTGCCACCTAAACCCTAACTACAGACGCATCAGACTATGCTTGGGGGGCCCACCTGGCAGGGAGATGCATTCAGGGCATATAGAGCCCAAAACAAATGCATCTGCATATCAACCAGAAAGAGATGCTAGCTGTTCAGAATGCTCTGACAGCCTTTAAGGACTTACTTCATCCAGGAAAACTACTGATAAAGACGGACAACACCACAGTTATGTGGTACATAAGCAGGGGGGTACACATTCCTACCCCCTTTGCAGACTAGCCATGGCATTGTGGGACACAGCCTTGATTTACCAAGTACATCTTCAAGCTCAATTCCTGCCAGGAAAACAAAATACTCTGGCAGAAGACCTAAGCAGAAATCTTATAGACAGTCACAATTGGAAACTGGATCCACAAGTCTTCAGCATTATAACACAGAAATGGGGGAGCCCAGACATAGATCTATTTGCCTCTCCCAAAAATTATCAACTGGACAAATTCTGCACAAGGACTTATCACTGACAAGCATGGAAAGTGGATGCCCTATCCTTCAGTTGGAAAAACCTATCAGTCTACGCCTTTCCTCCTCTGCCTCTTCTCCCAAAGGTCTTACTAAAGGTCAGACAGGAAAAAACAAAAATTATCCTAATTGTCCCGGACTGGCCTTGCCAGCACTGGTACCCAATTCTAAGGAATATGTCTCAACTCTCAGCAGAGCAATCAAATTCTGCACACTCATCTCCAAACTCTGAACCTGGCAGCATGGCTGATCATGTAATTATTCAAACACCTCTCAGTAAAGCTATGATGGATGTCATTTTGGAAGTCAGAAGGCCTAGTACTAGAAAATCTTTTATGCTGATAAATGGAAGAGATCTCTGTGCTTCCAAGCACAAGGAACGGACATAGCAAAACCAAATATTCCTCAGATTTTACAATACTTGACTGAGATTCTTGACAAGGGCCTATCTTTTTCTTCAGTAAAAATCCATGCCTCTGCCATCTCGGCTCATTACAACACAGAGCTTCCCATCTTTTCTCATCCTCTGCTAAAACAGTATCTTAGAGGGGCCAAAAATTTAAGGCCTCCCAGAAGATCACCAACTCCTGCATGGGACCTCAATTTTGTGCTGGAAAAACTCACCCTGCCTCCTTTTGAACCAGCAGCTACTGCGGATATAAAGTTTTTGTCTTGGAAAACAGCTTTCCTTTTGGCAATCACTCGGCAAGAAGGGTTTCAGAACTACAGGCCCTCATGGCTTTTGGAGCCTTTTATTACATTTTACCCGGACAGGGTGTCCCTTCAGACCAATCCTTCCTTTATGCCCTAAGTTGGTATCCAGTGTGGCTCTTAACCAAACTATTCACTTGCCAACATTTTACCCAAATCCGCAGAACAAGGGAGAGCGGATTCTGCATTCATTGGACGTACACAGATAACTAAGATTCTACTTAAACAGGACCAAATCTCTAAGGAAGTCTGAGCAACTACTGGTGTCATTTGCTGCAGGATCAGAGGAGAAGGCTATATCAAAGCAGACTATTTGTAAGTGGATAAGCCACTGCATTCGTTTCTGCTACTTGCATTATGGTAAACCAGTGCCCAAGGGAATCGGGTCACATTCCACCAGGGCTGCCTCTACCTCAGCAGTCTTTCTCAGAGGAGTTCCAACCAAAGACTTTCTAGAAGCTGCTACTTGGAGCTCTGGTCATACATTTACAAAGCATTATCATTTGCCTCTCTTCTCTAAGTCCAGGGCAGGCTTTGCCACTGCAGTTCTGCAGGGCCTTATAGCCGCCCCTCATGCTATTTAGATCCATCCTCCCACCCATAGCTTTGGGATTCTACCCAAATGTAATGACTGCAACAGTGAAACACGAAGAACATAGTATAGTTGTCTACACTTACCATAAATGTAGATGTTCAAGTGTATTCACTGTCTGGACTCCGGGTTACCCACCCGCCATCCTCCTTTTTCTTTTAGAACTTCTCTTTCCTTCACTATATTCTAAAGCCTTTGTGGTGTATTTGCTTTTAGATGAAGGTAAAGTTTATGTTGCTATAAGTGCATTTCATATATATTGTTGTTTATTTATATATACATATTTTTGCTCCCCATTTGGGGGGCACCTGACATCTGGGGCAAGAAAAACTGAATAAAATGGCGTCGGCTGCATGTTTTATACCCCTGACGACCTGACGTCATGGAAGAAGAGACAGCAACCGACGCAGGACCCAAGACTTTGATATTCAGGCCAACTGAGGGCAACCTGCCAGCAGATTACCCAAATGTAATGACTGCAACAGTGAATACACTCGAACATCTACATTTATTGTAAGTGTACACAACTGTACTTTTTCCAGGCTGGATGTTAAACTTTTCCTGAGAGGGGTCCTACATATTAGACCACCATGAAAACCCATCCCTCCTCTCTGAGACCTCAACTTTGTTAGAAAAACTCACCTTAACTCCTTTTGAGCCGGCTAGTTCTGCCACCATACAAATGTGCACTTGGAAAACCATTATTGTAGTGAACATTTCTTCCGCTAGAAAAGTGCAGAACTACAGGCCCTCATGGCCTGCCCTTCTTACACCGCCTTCCATAATGACAGAGTTACTTTACGTACAAATCCTTCCTTTATGCCCAAAGTGGTAAATGAACTATCCTTAAACCAGTCCATCCACTTACCTACCTTCTTCCCAACTCCAACCAACAATGCAGAGAGAATCCTTCATTCCCTGGACATACACAGACAGTTAAGATTCTACTTCGACAAGACTAAGTACTTCAGAAAGTCTGACCAACTCTTTATCTCCTTTCACCCCAGGGCTCTGGGCAAGGCAGTCTCCAAACAAACCATTTCCTGTTAGATCAGGAAATCTGTTCTTTTTTCTTATTCACACCATGGCAAAGTCTTACCTCATGGTGTAGGAGCTCACTCAGCCAGGGCCATGGCTACCTCCAAGGCCTTTCTCAAAGGCCTGGACACAGCTTCCATCCTGGAAGCAGCTACCTGGTCTACGGTTCACACCTTCACCAAACACTACAAATTAGACCAAGTCTCCAGGGCCAGGGCAGGCTTTGCTAGAGCAATCCTGCAAGGATTCCTGGAATCCTCTACCTCTACCGCCTCCCATTAATCTTCCTAAGCTGTGGTACTCTCTCACACCAATGAGTACTGCAACTTTGGAATAGAAGGACATAGAATAGTTGTGTAAATTTTTGCCATAACCCTAGATGTCCTTCTGTTCCATATTGCGGTATTTCTTCCCACCCGCCATACCCCCTGTTCTTCTCTTACTGCAGGGTCTGGTCTGTGGCCACTGCTTCCACTACCGAAGGCTTATCTGTTCAGCCTTATAGTGGCATTTGTTCCTTTTGTTGGAATCTTGTTCACCTGACAGACCACTCTTCTGGGCTTCAAGTTCTGAGGTCTGTGCGTGCAGACTTCCCATTTAAGCTCCCTGGTTTATGGTCCTACGTGTGACGTACCACGCACCTACAGCAGCCAGGCAAAAGCTTTTGTATAGGAGCCGATGTCAAAATGCCTGAGGCGGGAAATCCCACACCAATGAATACTGCAACATGGAAGAGAAGGACATCTATGGTTATGGTAAGATTTTGCACAACTATTCTTTCTGTTTTCTCCATTTCTTCTGTTGAGCAGCACTGGATGGTATTGTGCAAGAGTGGGAATGTAAGTCTCATACACATGCGCAGTACATCAACAAACATTGAAGAATAGGAAACAGTGTGAAGGAACACTGTTGCTCCATAATACGAAGACATTATTTAAGAAAGGTAAACAATTTCTTTTGTAAATATTGTTATTGTGCAATTGCAGTAATCAACTTGTGGATGTATGAGGATTTACCCACGGGTGGCTTTGTTTAATCACTCTGGCTTCACCCCATGTCATCAAACCACTCCAGCCATGGGGAAGTCCTCATATACCCACATCCACTTGTCAGTTATTGCGTAAATAATGTTTGGGTTCCTGCTAATAATTTCACATATTCCATTCCAAATATTCTCATGTTTCTTCAGAAATATACTGTCTGTTACATTTTTCGTTTCTATTTCCAGTTTATAACATCTTCACTATTGCATATCATGTTCTAGTTCCTACCAATGAGTAATAATCCCTGATGGACGCTAATTATCTCTCCCAGAAATGACATAAACTTCTTAATTGTAGTTTTAGGTGGAATATTAATACATGCCAATGTAATCTTCCTTCCCTGCCAGTAACCCTTTGTTATCACAAATCTGCTGTTGTCTGTCGTGTTCTACCCTGCTACTATTAGACCTGCTCTTGCAATTGGTATTATTTTCCCTAGTCCTTGATACTCTGCTGAATGGCCATTCTTTGCCAAATTCACATGCTCATTTCTCTTTGTGTGTCTCCTGGATCATTGCTGTTTGAACCCTGCACGTCTTAATATAATTCAGTGCTGTTTGCTTCTTCTTATTACCTACAATGTCATTCACATTCCTTGATACGACTGATAAGGGAATCATTCTGATAGGATATTATTACTTTGACATTTTCTACATGACAGTTTTTTAATACATGCTTCCACTGTCCAACTTATATGCATGCATTATTGTTTGGCAGGTTGAACTTGTATGCAGTTGCTGCTTCTTGTTTCTGCTTAGACCCATGTCAAAATTTTCATTACTTTTCATTTCAGTAAAAACAATAAAAACAAAAATGCGTACATTTTCATTTACCCCCCCCCCTTTTTAACTTACAATAAATGCACACAATTGTATACAAAGTTGCAGGTTAGAGGCTGTGTTCCATTCTGCACTCTCACCATGCTTTTTTGTCTTCTCTCAACTCCCTCCCAGATGTGAAAAACAACTTGCATAAGGTCAATTAACTGAATTAATATCCCTAAGAAAATCTGCCTTTATTAAATGAATAGATTTGCATTGTTAGATTCATGCTGAGGTGGTTATTACTGTTAGGGAATGTATCTGCTTGTATTCTCTGTGGTGTAACATACTTCATTTGTTTTCACTCGGCTACCTGTCCCCCTAAATACTAATTTTAATGTTTCTTCATACAGACCTCACAGTTCAGTCATTTCTCAATTTATGACCTATGTCTACAGACATTCACAGAGCTCTGCTGTCATCTAAGGGGAAAAAATTGCATTTCTAATTTACTTCTAACAAAATAGTCTCTGATAAAACTTCACCTTACATTTCAAATGTGTGTACATTCTGTAAAACTTTGTGTTGTAATCTGCAAACAACTTTGTTATAACCTGCAAACAACTTCAAGAAATTTGTTGTACACGCATTACTAAGAGAAGAAGAACTTTTTTACTTGCTGTTTGTACAAATATCATTAAGAAAAAAAGGTATTTTTGTGCTTAGAATTTATTCTTCACTTCCTTCATTATCCTTCTAAACATTAGTAACAGTAAAAAATGATACTTTATGGTCCACCACTAGTTTAAAAATAATCCACTAATTTACAGTCTTTTTTTTTTTCTTTCCGTCATCCCTCCAGTTATTTTGAAAGCAAAGTTGTCTGTCCAAATTGCAACTTGTACAAGTATCCATTTACAGTTTGTATTTCTTAATGTCCAATTCTTGCTCTTCCTCTTTTTTTCCTTTTCCCAATGAAAACTTTCAGCCCTTCAAGACGATTCCTGTTACCCCCCCATATCTTTCCGTCTTATTTCTACTGTTTTTAAACTTCATTTTCATTGCATCCCAGACTGTTTATCCCTTCTGAATAAATTTCTAACTTCCCTAACAACTGTTGAACCATTTCCACTACTCATTCCTTAAATTCCTATTTCATTAACAAATAAGTGTGAAAGCACCAGTGTCTCCTTTTTACTTCATAGTTCTGCATCTTTATCTTAATTTTTGCGTGATCTGAAATAGTTTTTGGATGTTTACCAAAGCCTGATGCTACTGTGAGATGGAATTTCTATCCATTCTAGCCTCATTTCCTGTACCTTGGGGGAATAATATGCAAATTCTGTCCTAGGTCCTGAAAGCACCAGTGTCTCCTTTTTACTTCATAGTTCTGCATCTTTATCTTAATTTTTGCGTGATCTGAAATAGTTTTTGGATGTTTACCAAAGCCTGATGCTACTGTGAGATGGAATTTCTATCCATTCTAGCCTCATTTCCTGTACCTTGGGGGAATAATATGCAAATTCTGTCCTAGGTCCTACTACTGAATTCCCATTTTCCATACCAAACATTCTTGTGCATTTCTTCAGAAATCTACCCTCTTTTATTATATTTTTCCCTAATTGGTCCCCCGATATAGCCTTGGTATTGCAAGTCAGGTTCCAAACACCACCCATAGATAATGTTCCTTGCTGAAAGTGGATTATTTCTCCCCATATTCTCTTAAGCTCCATTATACCAGTTTTAGGTGGAATATAAGTATGTGCCAGTGTAATCGTCCTTCCTTCCCAGTAACCCCTTAATACCAAAAATCTACCATTATTATACGTTTCCTTTTCTATAACTCCTGGAGCTCCAGTATTCAGTGTTATTTCCTTTTTCTTTTGCCCCGATATTTTGCTTAATGTCCAACCTGAAGTCTTTTTTTTTTTGTCAAATTCACATCCTCGTTTCTATCCAAATGCATCTCTTGTAACATTGCTGTTTGTGGTCAGTGTTTCTTAATTTAATTCATTACTCCCTGCTTTTTGTCTATACCTGTTAGGCCATTTACATTCCATGATGATATGATAAGAGTAACCATTATGATAGAAGGCTGTTACTCCCACCTATTAAACATGACTGTGCTTTTGAAAGTATATTTTCAACTTTTAGCTTACAGGCAAGCATTAGTGTTTGACAGGCCAATCTGTTGTGTAGTTGCTTTTTTCTCATCTCCATTTGAACCAATGAAACATTTTTCAAGACTCTTTGCTTCAGTAAATAAAAACAAACAAAAAAAAATAGATTTTCCAACCCCCGCATCCTCTTGTAACTTAAACAAGCACAAAAATGTATGTTAATTTTCCAAAAAAAAACATTTACCCCTCCAGATAGAAGTAATTGCCAAACTGACGACTTCACCCACTGTCATTACCTAATCTCGTCTGTATTTTTTTATTGTACTATGTACTGCTCTATGTGCAGTTATGTGTACTCTTTAGTCTGTGTAAAATTTTCTGTTCATTTCTTGCACCATGTTGCCAAAAGTGTGGTGGCTGAAAACAGTCCATCAACTTGACCACTTACCTGGTTATCAAACTGAATTAAAAACGTTATATATATGGATCTAATGGATAAGGTTGATTCACTGTTACGTTACCATGTTTGACGTCAACACAATAATGTCCAATCTCACAAGGTCAAGAAGTTTTAATGCATGCTCCAAGTTTACTTGTTGGAGCATGGAAAGTATAAAATGGTGTTTTTGCAGGGGAGGGGCAAGCCCATCTGCACCTCCAATACCCCCTGTTAATTATATGTATTAACTCCATGATTGTGTGATCCCCAGGGAAGGGTTATATTTCCCTAACCCAGGGATCATCCTTTCTCTCATAAGTGTTAACCTTGTGCATTGTCGACTAGTGTGGTCAAACATTTACAGGTTGATCTTGGCCACAATTGACCAGCGTAATAGTAACCACACACATTTTGTGTGTGAGCCCGGATAAATGGGGAGGGTTATGCCAGGAAGGGAATCCGGTGTAAAACGTTTGCCATATCAAATATGCAAACAACAATTTAGATTTCCATGCTGGATTGGTTGAGGCCCAGGTTAACAAAGACCACCACCAGTACTGTTAGCCAACATGGTGCTGGTGGAAATTGTGCCACTGTTAGGTGGAGAAGGAGGGGGAAGGCATGTCAGGAGGTAGGATGAGGAGAAGAGGTTAGGAGTGTGTAACTGAGGGTAGGGACTTTGAATGTTGGCATTATGACTGGTAAAGGGAGAGAGCTAGCAGGTGGAAGGGAAGTAAGGCTAGGTGTATTGGAGGTGGGTTTAAATTGTTCTACCATGGTGTGGATGGGAGGAGAAATGGGGTATAAGTTATCCTGAAGGAACAGTATGTCGAGTGTTTTGGAGGTGAAAAGGCTGTCGGATAGAGTGATGTTTATAAAGCTGGAACTTGATGGTGTGATAATGAATGTGGTTAGTGCATATGCTTCGCAGGTTGTGTGTGCGATGGATGAGAATGAAAATGTTTGGATTGAATTAGATGAAGTGGTGAAGAGTGTACTCAAGGGTGAGACAGTGATGATTGGAGCAGATTTCGGTGGGCATGTTGGTGAAGGGAATGAGGAGGTGATGGGTAGGTATGGTGTTAAGGAGAGGAATGCAGAATCAGATGGCAGTGGATTTTGCAAAAAGGATGGACATGGCTTTGATGAATGTGTGTTTTAAGAAGAGGGAGAGCATAGGGTGGTGGAAGATGCACACAGGAGAGCCAGTCTGAAGGAGATTGGATACTGCAAAGTGGGGACAGGGGAAAGTGTAGTTAGGCAGCATAGTATGGTGTTCTTCTAGGATGACGGTGATCAAGAAGGAAAGGAGGAGAGTGAGGGCAGTGCAAGGATCAAATGGAAGTTGAAAAAAGATGACTGTAAGGAGGAGTTAAGGGAAGAGTTGAGACAGACACTGGGTTCCAGTGAAGAGTTACCAGACAGCTGGGCAGCTACAGCAGAGGAGACCTGGTGGTGGAATTAGAAAGTACAGGAGAGTAAACCGAGGAAAAGGTTGGCAGAGAAGTGGGATTGTCAGAGAGATGAAGAAATTAGACAGGAGTACAACGAGATGAGGCATAGTTTCATAGGTGTGTACTAGGCTAATGGCCCTGGAGCCTATATAAGCCTAGCCTTAGTAGATTCCCTGGCGTCATACCGCCCAAAGTTAGCTCCCAGTACCCCTGTCAAGCAAGGCCACTGAAGTCATCCCCGGGGTGAACTTCCTATTGCCCATCCACTCGTCAAGATTTCTCTTAGCGGGCCAGTGAAGTACTCTGCTTAATGTGAATGGGGAGTTTGTTCCAGAGTATGGGAAGTCTCTGAGTTAGGAACCTGTTCCTCCAGCATGTCCTGTTTATTGTGATAGAGGTTTAGGTCCCTGGAGCGTGTGGCACAGAGGGATTGGGATTTCTTTAGGTGTAGCATATCTAGCAGCTCTGGGTCAGACATGGCTTTGTAGGTAAAGCACAGATCGCCTCTAAGTAGGCGATAAGAGACAGAGTATAGTTGGAGTTTTTTGAGTCTGTCCATATAGGGCATGTGTCTAAGGGCTGAGATCCTCTTTGTGAGGTATTTTTGTGGTCTTTCCAGTTGTAGGTGTCTAAGTGAGATGCATACCAAATGGGGCGTTGTATTCTATAATAGATGTAATGAGGGAACGAGTTGAGAGGGATTATGACCTCTGTCTTCCTGGATGAGAAACCTTTTTTATTGAGATGTGCCACATAGAAGGACTTTCTGACTACAGTGGCAATGTGGTTATCAAAGGAGAGGTTGCTGTCAACTTGTGTCCCTGGGTCTCTCTTCACACCTTCGGTGTTTAGTGGACTACCGCCTATGTGGTAGTTCATGGGCACCGAATTTTTCCCAAAGGGAATGACGATGCACTTTTTGGCATTGAGGCTAAGGCCATGGTTCTGGCACCAGTCATTGGTGTCAGTGAGGCCTTTTTGTAGAATGTCTATATCAGTTGGAGAATCAGTAATGGCTCCCAGTTTGCAATCATTTGCGAACTTGGTCAGCCAGAGTCCCTTTGTATTGGCTTGAACTTCAGAGAAGTACATACCGAACAGGAGAGGACCTAGGACCGATCCCTGTGGGACACCACTTGTAACTGGTCGGTAGTCAGATTTGGAGTCTGCTACTTTCACAGTGTGGGTTCTATCAGT
This sequence comes from Protopterus annectens, assembly GCF_019279795.1. Classification (NCBI taxonomy): domain Eukaryota; kingdom Metazoa; phylum Chordata; order Ceratodontiformes; family Protopteridae; genus Protopterus; species Protopterus annectens. Next base: position 1,351,308,964 of record NC_056743.1, on the reverse strand, counting down.
GAGCCAGTTGGGAACCCATCTTATGACATTGGGGTTTATGCCTAGTTTAGTGAGTCTGTCTATGATTTCTGAGTGAAGGATGGTGTCAAAGGCTTGGCAAGATCTAGGTAGGCTGTGTGAGCTACCTTGCCCTCATCCACAGCTCTGGTGACAGACTCGAAGAAGTCTATCAGGTTGAGCAAGCATGATTTACCTTTCACAAACCCAAACTGCATGGGGTCCAGAGTTTGGAGATTCCCTGTGTCCTTATTTATAAGGTCCATGATGATGCACTCCATAGCCTTGTCAGGGTATCAGACTTGTCAGGGTAATGGGGTGGTAGTTCCAGGGTCTGTAGTCGCTCCCCCTTTGTGGAGTGGGATGACTGTAGCAGTGCGCCATTCAGTAGGAACAAAGCCTGAAATGAGGCTGTGATTGAACAGGGTACTCAGGTGTGGTGCCAGTTCACTTTGTAATTCATGTAGCACACAGCCAGGGATATTATCAGGTCCCATGGAAGCTGTATTCTTTGCTTTGGACAGTGCAGTTTTTACCTGTGTAGCCGTGATAATAGAGACTTGGCATTCCTCAGGTATTGTGATAGGCCCTTTAGGGGGTGAAAGGGGGGGGTGAAGTTTGCACTGAACCTGTCAACTAATATGTTGGCAATATTGGTTGCTTCTGTATATGTATTGCCATTGTGCTGTAACTCTGAGCAGATCTGAGTGCCATGTAGATTCTTGACATATAACTATAGAATGCCTTGTTGTTGTCTTTAGAATCTGCAGCAATTTTGTTTTCATAGCTGGCTTTAGAGGATTTGATGATGGATCTCAGTTTTTTGCTGAGGCTAACAAGGGAGTTTTTCCAGTCTTGGGACTTCACCCTTTTCTGTAACAGTTTTTTCCTTCTGTTGTAGAGTGTTTATGGTGGGGGACCACCAAATTGGCTTCCTTTTTTTGGAGAAGAGCATCTTAGTTCTGTTTGGTATGGCCCGATGTTCATAGTGTTTCACTGTTGCAGTCCTTACAAAATGGGTTTTCTGTCTCCCGGTAGCCCACCGTCGGACAGAATACCAACGTCCTTGGTATATGACATCGGCTGCCTTCGGTTTAGGCCTTATGTCAGGACGTCCGGTACAAAAGAAGCAGCCAATGCCATTTCCTCAGTCTTTCTTGGCGCGGAGCCTGAAGCAGAATCATTTTGCATGAGCGCCGGTTGGCCGAGTACCTTCTTTTTGTATTCTGACTGCTTAGTTGAAGACATCCTCAGATAAGTACCCCGTTGGGGACCCTCTTTTCTTGCTTTAACGAATGTCAGAGAAAGTTAATAACTGTCTTGCCTGTGGAAAACATATTCCGCACCGTGATTTTCACTCCTATTGTATTACTTGTTTGGGCCTTGAGCATGATGTCCTTAATTGTGTTCTCTGTGCTTATTTCAACCCGCGTACCATACGTCGTAGAGCTAGGATCTTGTTCAAGCATTTCGGAGTTTGGCCCAAGTTCTTCGGTATGGCGTCTTCTGGTCTCCCAACTTCAGATGTTCCTAAAAAGCACAAGGACAAGGACCGCAACAGGCTTAGGGTCAAATTAGCCTACAACGTCCCTGTTAAGTTGGTTGTTAGCCTAGTGGGAGTCAGTGATGCGCTTTCTTTGCACCTGCAGTCTGCGGATGTTCAGCAGCAGGCGTCTGCGGAGACTTTTTCTGAGTCCTCCATACCGCAGGCCTCCACTTCGTCTTCTGACCCTGTGCCTGTCGCCGCCTCTGATGGATCTGGAGCCGCTAAACAGGCGCAGGCTTCTGAGGCCTCTTTTCTTTGAGACCAGATTCAGACTGACGACCTTGATTCAGGCTTCTGCGGTGGCTAGGCCTCCTGAGTCCCTCTGGTTTTCTAGCAGGCCTTCCAGCCGAAAATCTTCTCCTAAGCAGGCATCTGCCTCTCCTCAAATGCCTCGGGCTCAGATGGTTAAAATGGCCAGTGATCTCTTGACCCTTATCAAGGGCTCTCAGCCACCTCCTTCTAAAAGAATTAGAGAATTGTCCCCAGAAGCTTTCTATGCCTCAGACTCTGAGGTTTCCAGCAACTCTGCTGATGATGAGGGAAACTCCACTTTTTTCTGGTTTTGAGGATTCTGATGCAGAAGATTCCATCCCTTCTGCTTCCCCTCCAGAAGATTTTTCTTTTGGAGATTCTCTAAATACTCCTAGGGAGCATTTCCAATGGGAAAGTCAGGACTACCCTCAGTCTAAGAAATGGATTAGGGAATTCTTGGATTTGCCACAGCATAAGCCTTTGGCTATCCCTCCAGTTTTAGAAGTTGTTGATGATGTTTTCATGGTGAATTCTTTGACTCCTGATTCTGTTCCTCCTGCTGCCAGAAAGCCTGACTGGTATTACAGAGTTCCTTATTCTCATCAGTTCCTTTTCAAGAATCCTACTGCTGATCCAGAGATTATTTCTCAGGGCCCTAAGGGTGTTAAAGCCACGATTGCTAAAAATATTTTTCCTTCTGACAGGGAATCTAGGGCCTTGGATAGATGGGGTAAAAAGGTTTATACTTCTTCCACCCTGACTATTAAGTCTGTTAATTGTCTTTTTCATATGCTTAAGTATCAGCAGCATACTTTGGAGGCTATTAAGGCTAAAATTGCTGGTGTTCCTTCCCTGATGGAGAGTAAGGACATGCATGATATATTGAATTCTGCCACTTTTGTCACTAAACATTTTCTACATTGTGGTTTCGACACTTTGGAGGCTTCTTGTAGGGCAGCAGCCACTGGTTCTGTCATTAGAAGAAATGCTTGGCTCAGGGAACAGCCCCTTTCTGAACATGTCAAATGTAGCAAAGCAGAAAAGGTGTTGAAAAAGTTGGAGGATAAGGCCAAATCTATGCAAACTGTTAAGAACTTTCTGCAAGTTCAGCCTCCTCATTTTAGTAGACATTACCCTTCTAAGAATTGGACTTTTCCTGACCCTAGTAAACAGAGTCACACTAGGTCTAGGGGTTACAGGTCTTCTAGGGGATAGGCTTCCACCCCTCAAAAGGCTAAGCAGTAGCAGGCTTCCTCTTCAAAATCGGGGAGTTCTAAGCAAACTTCCCAAAGCAAGCATTCCCAATGACTCAGGCCTTCCCATGCCTGCCTTTGCAGGCGCAGGGTTTCCTTTGAGGGGAAGGTTAGCCATGTTTCCAAACGTCTGGATCACCATCACAGATGACAGATAGGTGCTCAAAATAGTATCCCAAGGCTACAAGTTCTCTGTTAACACCTTCCTTGTCCACCAAGGAAATACAGATATCCCCCCAAATCAAAGGGCAGAAGCAGAAAAAACAAGTTTCTTCTTTACTAAACCTGGGAGCAATATAGCCAGTTCCTGCACTACAGATAGACCAGGGTTTCTACTCAAGACTTTTCCTGGTTCCCAAAAAAGGGGGCACCTGGTGCCCTATTCTGTATTTGTCCATTCTAAACACTTTTCTGGTTATTCCCAAACTCAAAATGCTCACTCTTCAGCTGTTTGTTTGTTTATTTATTTATTTTACATTTGTTGACTGGGCTAGTCTAGCTGGATATCTGTCCATTTTCAGTAGAGGCCCGGGGAGAAAAGTTCCAAACATGAATATTGAGAAAGTTAACAATACATAAAACCATTAAGAATAAATACAGAGGTAGCAATGGTCTAGTGAACAGTTATAATAATACATTTGTATACTAAACAGTATTAGTAGAAATTCACTAAACAATTCTATAAAAACTAAACTAAAACAATTCTACAAATCACACTAGAAGGTATGAGCAAGTCTTAGTTATGGGAAAGAATATATATGTCATTGTCTTATTCCAGAGGAAGAGTAGTAATTCGATTTGGAAGTAAAGGTTAAAGGAGAAAGGGATAGGGTTAAGAATAGAAGGGGAAAAAGATGTCAGTCTGGGTTAGTACATGGACAAAGCCAATGAGCTTTCAGATGTTCTTTAAGGTGTTTTTTAAAAAGAGAAGTAGAAGAAAGGGTAGATAATTCAGCAGGAAGCTGATTCCAGAATTTTCTTGCAGTGTTTGAGAAAAGTGAATCCCCGGCTTTGTTGTTGGCTTTATTTGAGGAAACTAGAGCGTAGTGTAGCTAGATTAGTGTATGGTGTAATTAGATTAGTGAGGATAGGGGTGTTATTAGGGTGGTACAGGGTCTTGTGCGTAATAAGTAATTGTTGAGAGTATCTGGTTTTTCAGTTCTAGCCATCCAAGTTTGAGGTTAAGGCAGTGGTGAGTTTTAAAGGGGGAACATGTGATGAATCTAGCTATGCTATTATAACAGGTGGAGAGTTTAGAGAGGTTGTTTTTGGATAGGTTGGTATATATAACAGAGGCATAGAAGAGGGTGGAAATGAGGTGGGTCTGGGCAATTTTTTTCCTTGCAGAAGGGGTAAGGAAGGGTTTTATTCTATAGAAGGTGCCAAGTTTTCTGTTAACAGACTTTATAGTGGAGTTTGTGTTCATCGTAGTTGAGATGATTACCAATTGTTGCACCTAGTAGGCGGGTTGTAGTCTCTGGGTTGATGTTGGTACCATTGTTAGTAGTTAAAGAGAAGAAAGGAATGGGTGATTTATGAGTAGGAGTAAAAAAGCAGTAGTTTTGTTTTTTTGGGATTAAGGAGGAGGCAGTGTTACAAAAACCAGTTTTCAACATTCTGAAAAACAGTTTGGGTGAGGGAGTGGAGAGAGGATATATTCTTGGCTGTGCAGATTAAAGTGGAGTCATCAGCATATTGAATGCAGGTGGCTTGAGGTAAGTTCATGTGTAAGTTATTAATAAATAAGGAGAAGAGTAGGGGACCTAAGATAGAGCCGTGGGGTACTCCAATATTTACTGGAAGTAGTAAAGACAGATTGTTATGCCAAAGTACTGCTTGCTGTCTATTTTCCAGATAAGACCTAAACCATTGTATGGCTTGAGGATCAAGAGAGTGAGCCTTTAGTTTGTTTAATAGTAGGTTATGGTTAACCATGTCAAAGGCTTTTGACAGGTCAATGAATAGAGCAGAGGAAAAAGAATTATTGTTACGATTTTTATATATAGAGTCGGTAAAGGATAAAAGTGCAGTAGATGTGTTATGGAATGGCCTGAAGCCATGTTGGCAGTTTGCCAGTAGGTTATTTTGTAGTAAGTGGTTAAGCAGTTGTTTGTGAATACATTTTTCCATTATCTTAGCTAATGGGGAGAGTAGAGCAATAGGGCGAAAGTTAGAGAGCTCAGTAGATGGTCCTCCTTTATGTAGAGGGATGATATGGGATATTTTCCATAAAGCAGGGATTTTGCCCTCAGAGATAGTTCTGTTAATAAGGATAGAGATGGGATAGTCTATGGCTTTTGCGGCAATTTGTAGGTATTCAGATGGGAGATGGTCAGCAGAAGGGGTGCAAGGTTTCAATTTTTGAAGAAGCTTACAGATGAGAGATGTAGATACAGGTTGTATTTGAAAGATGGGTAGAGAAGTATTGCAGTTATTTGGTTGGGAAGCAGTGGGGGGTGGTAAAGAATTGGCTAGGGTTTGAATGGCATCTGTGAAATAGTTATTAAAGGCATCGGGGATTAGGTTGGAGTTGCTATTGTTGAAACCGGTTGGGTCAGGAGTAGTAGTGTGACCTGGCTGAAGAAGTTTGTTTATCCCAGACCAGAATTTTTGTGGAGTTTGTTGATTGGTTTGTTGAAGGTGTAGGAAGAAATCTTTTTTGTCTCTAAGAATATCCTTTTTTGGTGGTATTTCTTAGTTGTTTAAATTGGAGGTGGGTTAACAGCATTCGGGGAAAAAGAGGCAGAGGAGGGAATGCATAGATGTTGCTGCCAATGCTGGCCAAGGATTCCTGGCTGGTGACTTTGGATCTCAAAGAAGCTTATCTGCACATCCCAATAAGAGAAAGCTGCAGGCAGTTCCTTTGCTTCAGGGCAGGGAACAGGCACTTCCAGTTCTCTGCACTGCCGTTTGGCTTATCTACTGCTCCTAGAGTTTTTACCAAATGTCTGGCTCCAGTCATTTCTTTTTGCAGGCAAAGAATCATTCAAATTTACCCTTACTTGGACGATTGTCTTATTCAGGCAAACTCTCCAGAGCAACTTCTAAAGGATTTGGACTTTGTAAAGAACCTTCTCACCTCTTTGGGATACACCATCGACGAAAAGAAGTCAAAATTGGTACACACCAGGGAGATTGTATTCCTGGGAGCGAGCCTGAACACAGCCGCCCAGATGGTATTCCTCCCTCAAGAGAAACAAATGGATCTTTCGAATTACTTGAAAAATTTGGCAAGCATGACCCAGCTCTCTGCAAGGCAATTCTGCAAGTCCTGGGATTCATGGCTTCATGTATTTTGATGATTCCATATGCCAGTCTGCATATGAGGAAAATACAGTGGTATCTCAAAAACCTTTGGTGCCAACACACTCAGGATTTAGACTTGATACTTCCTCTGATTCCCTGCCTGCAGACGGAGTAGCCTGCAGACGGAGTTCCTTTGGTGGCCAACGGCCTGTGCTCAGAACAAAGGCTCTGTCCACCTCCTGCCAGCCAGATTCTTACCACAGATGCCTTGGACTATGTTTGGTGAGCAAATCTAGAGGGCAGATGCATTCAGGGGACTTGGAACTCTCAACAGGTTCATTTGCACATAAATTTGAAGTAATTGTCCAGCAGGTCTTAATGACTTTCAGGCATCTTCTCTCTCCTGGTACTCTTCTGGTCAGGACAGACAACATCACAATCATGTGGTACATCAACAAGCAGGGAGGGGCGCACTATTACCCCCTGTGCAGAGAAAGCACGATGCTATGGTCCATAGCAGCTTCCATGAGCATTCATCTGATAGCACAGCTTCTTCCAGGAAGGCTCAACACCTTGGCAGACAGATTGAGCAGGCAGGTCCTGGATCCTCACTAGGAGCAAGTAAACAAGACAGTCTTCTATTGCATCATTTAGCGTTGGGGCACTCCCCAGGTGGATCTCTTCTCATATCCAACCAACCACCTTCTTCCAATCTTTTGCTCCAGGGATCATCACAACAAAGCTTGGAAAGTGGATGCTCTGTCCTTCCCCTGGACACAGCTCTCGATCTATGCATTCTCTCCTCTGCTTCTTTTTCCCCGAATGCTGTTAAAGATAAGGGACAAAAAAAACAAGAGCCATCATCATAGCTTCAGACTGGCCCAGACAACATTGGTATCCACTACTTCGCAGTCTCTCCCAGTCTCGGCCTTGGCATTTTCCCCTGATACCAGATCTCTTGGTTCAGGAGGGGGGAAGAATTCTGCATCCTCATCTTCAGACTCTGCATTTGTCAGCTTGGCTCATAATTTAAACCTTTCCCAACAAGTGGTTGAGGTCCTTCATGAGGTCAGGAGGCCTAGCACTAGTAAATCTTACGCAGATAAGTGGAAAAGATTTTCCATTTGGAAGCATCCTTCGGCTATTTCTGTTCATTGTTCCTTTGAGCATCCCATTTTCTCTCATCCCTTGATGAAACATTTCCTCAGGGGAGCTAGCAATTTAAAACCTCCCAGAAGGGCACCTACTCCTGCTTGGGATCTCAATTTTGTACTTGAGAAACTTACTCCGCCTCCTTTTGAACCAGTTGCCTCAGCAGACCTGAAGTTTCTCTCCTGGAAAACTGCCTTTCTTTTGTCTATTACTTCAGCTAGAATAGTTTCTGAGCTACAGACCTTAATGGCAATGGAGCCTTTTATCATCTTCCATGTGGATTGGGTTTCTCTTTGAGCTAATCCCTCCTTTATGCCTAATGTGGTTTCTAGCCTGCCTCTTAACCTGTCTATCCACCTACCTACCTTCTTTCCTAATCCTCAGAATAAAGGGGAAAGGTTACTGCATTCCTTGGATGTGCATAGACAACTTAGATTTTACCTGGACAGGACTAAATCTTTTCAAAAGTCGGATCACTTGTTGGTCAGTTTTGCTCCTGGAGCTCAGGGCAAAGCTATTTCAAAACGGACCATTTCTAAGTGGATTGCTCATTGTATTCACTTTTGTTACTTACAGCATGGCAAGGTTCCTCCTCAGAGTATTAGGACCCATTCTACTAGAGCAGCCTCTACTTTAGCAGCTTTCTTAAGGGGTGTACCTACTAGGCACATACTGGAAGCAGCTACATGGACTTCCATCCACATTTTAACTAAACATTACAATTTACCCTTGGTTTCTAAGTCCAGGGCTGGTTTTTCCACTACAGTGTTGCAGGGCATCCTTAACAACCCTTAAACAGTGGGTGTTCCTCTTCCCTTTTGTTTTTTTCCTGGGCTTTGGGAATCAACCCATTTTGTAAGGACTGCACTAGTGAAACACGATGAACATAGTACAGTTGTGTACACTTACCATAAATGTGGATGTTCGAGTGTATTCACTGTTGCAGTCCTGGTCCCCCCCCTTCCATCCCTCCTTTTTTCCAAGGGCACAGACTGGATTTTCTTTTCCTGGTCTAACCTCTTTTTGGGGTCTCCTGACAGTTAAGGCAGGAAATACTGAGGAAATGGCATCTGCTGCCTTCTTTTGTACCTGACGTCAGGCTTAAACCGAAGTCAGCCGACATGATATGCCAAGGACTTAGGTATTCTGGCCGACTGTGGGTTACCGGGAGACGGATAACCCATTTTGTAAGGACTGCAACAGTGAATACACTCTAACATCTACATTTATGGTAAGTGTACACAACTGTACTTTCCATGCACTTGTGTATGTGCTCATACAGTGCATTGGTGTATGATTCATCTGTCATGCACCTATTTTCCATTTGAATGGGTGTCGTGAAATTAGCCACCTCTGTTTTTAGAAGCCCAAAATTGGCTTTGAGGAAGTATAGGGGAGGTGAAGGTGGGATGTGGATATCCATGGTGATTAGCTTGTGGTCAGATCTGACCAGGGAGGAGTTGATTACTGGTGTAGAGCAGTGGTCGCCCATGTTAGTAATGACCAGGTCAATGATGTTTCTACCCATGGTAGGGATAAGAATGAGTTGGTCCAGGGCATTGGAATTAATAAATTCCAGAAAACGGTGAGCAAGTGTGTTGGTACATAAGTAATTTTACAAACCACAAAGAGCCAGCAAAATTGACTTCAAGAAATATTTGTATTCACAAATACATACAGCAAACAAACCGGTTTCGGCTGGACAGACACAGCCTTCCTCAGTGTATAAAAGCACCACACAAAAAACATGCTGTTTAAATACTATAAAGCCATTTCCCATTGGTTGAACATTCATAAATATTCATTAAGTCCAGGTGGGAATAAACCCCCTAACTTGATGATCCACTTTTTTTCTTTATTATTTAATATATTGTGCCATTCAGTTTTATTCAAGCGATTCCCATGGATGACATCAATAACCATAAAATTAAACTCCGCAGTGGGATGCATTAACTGGTGTTTGTACAAAGCATTTGTTATTTTTTTATGTTTAATATTGCTCATATGTTCTGAAATCCGTGATCTTAGTGGGCGAGACGTCTGCCCTATATAGAATGCTCCGCAATGGCAAGTAGCAAGGTAAACAACCCAATCATTGCTACAATTGGCAAAAAAGCCTAAATCATACACCCTGGAGCAATTTCTACTAGAGAAAGCCTTAGATGTAGTCACATATTTACAATTTGAACAATGACCACATGGAAAACATCCATATAAGGCTTTGCCTGACAATGTAGTCTGTTTGTGTAAAGAATGTTTGCTGTCACAACGCTTATAATGATTGAAATAGGATTTCAAATTTTTTCCATTTCTATATGAAAAAGTACATCTGTCCGGAATGAAATTAGCAATATTGTGATCAGATTGGAGAATATTCCAATTCCTATGAACACTATCCAGCAAGCAGTTGGTGTTACGAGCATAGGTAGTAACAAATCTTAGTGTAGTTAATGTAGCAGCAGTATTGTCTCTGTATTGAAGTAAATCTGATCTATCCAAATTGTGTACCTGGTTTTTGGCCATTGTAATATTACCAACTTTGTATCCTCGTTGTTTGAACCTGCCCGTTAGGTCCCTTTCATTCAAACAAAATGTATGTGGCTTGGAACAAATACGTTTAGCCCTTATAAACTGAGATTTAGGGATGTTCCTAGTGATATGTGGTGGATGGTAGCTGGAAGCATGCAGAACTGAATTATATTGTGGGAACTTTCTATACATTTCACTATCCAAAGTGCCATCAGGCAACTTATGTATAAGAACATCCAAAAATGTAATGTTCTTTTTGTCATGGTGTTCAGTGAATGTCAGTCCCCATTCATTGTTATTAAGATATAAAACAAAATCAGCAAGTCCAGATTCAGTTCCCCTCCAAACCAACCACACATCATCTAGGTAACGTCTCCATATGTCCATATCAGGTAAAAAAGTGTTTCTGGAGACGTCATAAATAATTATAGACTCAACATAAGCCATGAAAAGGTCAGCATATATAGGGGCAAAAGATGCCCCCATAGCTGTACCTTTAGTTTGTCAGAAACACAGATCTTTATAATAAAATACATTACATGTAAGAACATATCTGGCCATGTCAATCAAAAAGGAATTGAACAGTGGAGAATACAATTTGGCAACATCTAACCAATGTGCCAAGGCTTTCAATCCTGCCTGATGTGGTATATTCGTGTAGAGTGCACTCACATCTAATGTACATAGAAACCAATCAGCCTCGAGTTGTGTGTCTGATATTTGTAGAAAGTTTGTAGTATCCTTTAACCTAGATCTAATAGATGGTAATAGAGGTTTTAAATATTTGGTCAAAAACATAGACAGCGGCTCTGTAACATAGCCCCTACCAGATACTATGGGTCTGCCCGGAGGATTAGTAACATTCTTATGGATTTTAGGTAAAAAATAAATATATTGTGCACGGGAATCCACTATAGACAAATGTTGAAAAGTTTCATTGTTAATGATTGCCCGATCCTTGGCATCAACCAGAAAACATTTTATGCATTTGACAAATCTTGAAGTAGGATCGACAGACATATAAGAATAGTATCTGGTATCAAAAAGCTGTCTCCGAGCCTCCCTATCATAATCTGTCCAGTTTTGCACAACCACAGCCCCACCCTTATCAGCTGTAGTAATAACAATATCCTTATTATTCTGTAAATCACATATTGCCTGTCTCTCCATGAAGGATACATTGTTATATTTAACAGCAGCATCAGAACTGAAGTAGTGTAGATCTTTGAGCACACTGTTTAAAAACAGATGGACTGTGTCATGCATAGGTGGTACAAAACTGGATTTATGGTAGGTGAATTTACCATGATCCACATCATAACCAGAATCACCAAAAAATAGTCTAAGATTAAGCAATCTGCAAAAGTTAACTACATCTTGAGTAAGTGCATCTTCAGAAATCATAAACCCAGGTATAAAACTGAGACCTTTATTCAGAATAGAAATATGTGTGGAGGATAGAACAAAATTAGACAAATTCAACACATTGTTAGGTTTTACATCATTCAATTTTTCAGAGCCATTGCTAATAGGCCTTGGATATTTTGAACCTTTCCGATGTTTACGTCCCCCCCGTCTGCGTTTAGTTCTAAAGGGACAACCCCAGGTGTTCTTTTAGGAGAGGGGGACCCCGATGCTGCCAGGGATTCATTATCTGTGCCAGACGATGTATCATCACAAGATGAGGTGGTCCCATTATAATTTTTGCGTAAAATAGACCTAGGTCTTTTACGTTTCATAGTAGAAGCTGGAGGGTTATTAAACCTCACATGCTTAGTCTGATGCAAAAATGGATTCCCACGTAAATAATCTTCCTGGTCCCTATGGAATTTTTTCATTTTTCTAGATTTCAATTCAGCATCATATTTTTTAAGGTCTACTGCTACCTTATTCAATCTAGCTTCAAATGAAGGTTCCTTTTCAAAGACCTTAAGTCTGTCCGCTAGAGCAGTAATGCCTGTAAGTCCCCTGTCGATTGCCCTATTGTGAAAATTTAGCAATTCAATGACAAAAGCCATAGTGGCTTCCTGTTGTATTTTGGACCAATTTTTGGTCAGCTCATCATCCATACTATTGACATGTGGGACCGTACGAATGCGTAACCCCCTAGGGGTAATGTTAGCAGTCTGATATGCCCTAAAGAGCTTGCTGTGCCATACATTAGCACGCAATTGTCTAAGCTGCTTATTTAAGTCATCAATCAAAACTTGACACGATGACTCCGAACTACTCGATTCAATGGGTTCAATATTCCCATTATTATTATTGGATAGACCAAAGACCCCTAGGTCATCTTTGTCTGCAACCAAACCCGAAATAAGGTTTGATAGATCCATGCTGGTAACCACAATTTGGAAAAATATATACTGTCAATATTGGTATCAGAAAACTGAACCAAGACAGTCCAATCAAAATAGTCTAGATATAGATAGCTGTCAATAATGGTTATTTATAGAAAAAAAAACACGACAACTATAAACCACAATGGACAATAACAGCAGAAAAAAACACCAAAAATGATGTATAATAGCTGCGTCCACAGCAATACTAGAAAAAGCCAAAGGTCCAAATACAAATTAGTACAAATCAGCCAAATATATAATATTGGGAAGCATTACAAGGATTAAGGCAGGAGCGGACAAAAAATTGAAATACAATATGAGCTGAATTGAAATCCAAATAACCCTAACCAAATAGAGATAAGAGAATAAACCCCAATGGGACCAAGACAGACCATAATCTACTCAAAGTGATAACGAAAAATGAACACTTAGAAAAGTATAACATGTGTGTTATTATATGCCTGGTGTAGTCAAACACTCGAGCATCCTAAATTATAGTATGCATATATATTGAACATACCCAAGCATAACACCGCATGCTAATACTATATAGCTGCTGCTAAATGTAAGGATTAATAAAGTGAAATACTAGAATAATATTCCATACCAATTGTTATATTTGAACCACAATACTGTAAGTAATGTATTCAATGTGTGAAAAAAATATATAAGTCTACAATTGGGACACCTGAAACAATTTGTAGACCCTAATCATAAATGTGCATAACAATCATTACAAAAACAGTAGCATATCTATGAATAAAACAATGAGCAACCTATGTCCATAGACAATAATGACCTGAGACCCAAAATATCAACAGTACCTATCATATAACTATCCTATGACAAGTAGTTGTAATTATTACTTTAAAGAATCAAAATCTAACATATATTGGAAAATATTTTCACCAAAGCTGACAACTCAACATCCCCAAATATAGAAAATATACCAGACTGCTAAAGTATAATCCAAAACAAGAAAAAAGGGAGTATGGTCAAGAATAACAACTCAAATGCACATGTAACTAAATGGGCAATGAGAAATAGGATCTTGAATAGATGTTAATAAAAGACCCCCCATACATCCTATATAAAGTATTAATTACATAGTAGTATGGATCAAAAATGTAATACAAAAACATTGCCTAAAATGGTAAACATGCATGCTCCAAAAAAATTGGAAATCCAAAGCTGTATATAGTGCAGCGTAATTGTAAATGTTTAGTTACAGAAAGAATACCAAAAATACGTAGATATTCCAACACTTGCTCAAAACAGAACCAGCAAGAAGCTTGAAACGCTCAAAATGGCTCCCAACTTTACTCAAAAGCCGAGTTGCATCAAGACCATGTACATAAAATAAAAAAAGAAAACCATATGGTATTCTCCATGACAAACAAATAATGTCCAAAAATGTATTAATCCTTGAAGCTGTAAATAAGGTGTATACACGACATAACAATCCAAACATCCAAACAACATTGCATAAAAACTCACGAGGAAAATGATGTTGAAGTGTAGAAGTAAATTCCCCCAGTCACATAGTCGGAAGTCCGAAACTGTATATAGCACAACGTGTTTATAGATGTTGAATGGCAGAAAGAAATTGCCTATAATTGTCCAATCCACATAATTGCTTGGAAAAAATCCAACAAACGTTTAAAGTGCACTATATGACTCCCACATTGAATACAAATCCAAGAAATATTTGGATCCTACACAGACAATTAACAAAAAAGACAAAAAACATTCTTCGTAGGAGACAATTATTGTTTGGTAATACCTAGGTCCTCACAAGTATGTATAAAATGTATAAATAACATCGCAGTCCAGTTCCTACACTATGCGAGCGTCGTCGCAATTAAACCCACAAAGAAAAATGGGGTAATACAGCAAGACGACAATTCACTTAATATATTCCACAAAAAACATCCAAATGGTGTCGCTTATACTTGCGTATGATCCCCGTTCCATATACGCTAGATGTTGAATAAATCAAAGCCTTGGGTTTCATGGATATGTCCATACATCCACCAGCATCAACCAAGACTAGAAGCGAGTGCTCGATGACTCAACACACACATATTGCAGCCAAACGGCGATATCAGAGAATCCCTCTGAATTTGGGATATACACCACCGCAAATCTCTAACTAAATGATGGATGAATGTATGTCCATAATAAAAGAGGATAAAATAAAAATGTGGATCAAAAATGGGAAAAAAGCATAACAACTGAAGGCTGCTACAACGAATCCGTGTAGCAGCATCAATCTGAGCCCCAGCAGGAAGTCAAGGGAGGAGTATCAAAAAGAAAAGTCCCCTGCACGTGAGCAATTGCCAGGCTCCACACACCAGAACAGTACAAACCACAAAGAGCCAGCAAAATTGACTTCAAGAAATATTTGTATTTAAGCGTTGTGACAGCAAACATTCTTTACACAAACAGACTACATTGTCAGGCAAAGCCTTATATGGATGTTTTCCATGTGGTCATTGTTCAAATTGTAAATATGTGACTACATCTAAGGCTTTCTCTAGTAGAAATTGCTCCAGGGTGTATGATTTAGGCTTTTTTGCCAATTGTAGCAATGATTGGGTTGTTTACCTTGCTACTTGCCATTGCGGAGCATTCTATATAGGGCAGACGTCTCGCCCACTAAGATCCGCAGTTTCAGAACATATGAGCAATATTAAACATAAAAAAATAACAAATGCTTTGTACAAACACCAGTTAATGCATCCCACTGTGGAGTTTAATTTTATGGTTATTGATGTCATCCATGGGAATCGCTTGAATAAAACTGAATGGCACAATATATTAAATAATAAAGAAAAAAAGTGGATCATCAAGTTAAGGGGTTTATTCCCACCTGGACTTAATGAATATTTATGAATGTTCAACCAATGGGAAATGGCTTTATAGTATTTAAACAGCATGATGTTATGTGATCCTATCTCGCCTACATTCTGACTGATGGTTTCGGAGCCGATCCCTCGGCTCCGACTCAGCACGCTTATGCCAAAGAGCGAAGTCTCTTATTGGCTGAGCTTACTATATCCCAGGATGCACCACTACCAGTCCCCCAGATCTCGTTTGCCGCTAACAAGCAAAGACGTGGTCTCGAGCTTGGCTGAGCTAAGTAGGGTTTTTTCTCTTACTTTCCTGTCAGGAATTCCTTTAAAATTCAACAAAAAGCTGTTTTAACAGCTATATAAATTTTGTGTATGATTGAAGTGTTTTTTGTGGAAAAACTTTGTGTAGTGATTGCGTTTGTCTGACTGGAGGTTCCATTTGGGTTGAAGGGCCTTCCCTTGTCATTCGTTGTCTGTCAAGTTCCTTTTTATTTTAAAGGTTCTTGTATTCCTTGGTCATACCTTTCTATTTGTGACAGTTCTTGATTCAAAGAAAAGAATTTCTCTGTGATAGTTAGTGTGTCTTGTATTTTACTGGTTATACACTAATTTGGTTGCCATTATGTCACAGGCTCCTAGGCCTTCAGGGTTTAAAAAGTGCACTAAGTGCAGTTTCAAAATGTCGATCTGATTGATCACTCTCTCTGTGTGTACTGTTTGGGCGCCAAACATTTGCAGGAGTCCTGTAGCGTCTGTCACGCTTTTTCCTCGAGGGTCCTCCAAGAGGAAAAATAAACTTATTCTAAAAGGCCTTATTAAACCATCATTTGAAGAGGCATTAGCTTCCTCTCCTTCTCCTGCTAAAAAGAAAAGGGCGTCGGCTACGACCAGTCCATCGGAACCGACCGCCAAAAGACATAGGCAGGCTTCTCCTTCGGCTCCACGGACTTGAGGCGAGGCTGTTCTGCCTCGATGCCTCGACTCCTCTGGGTTGAGCCGCGGCTGGGGCATCGAGGCGGGTCACCTTCATCGGCTCCACTGATCTCGGAGCCGATGAAGGTTATCGCTCAGACACTTCCTCCTGGCGCGAAGCCCTCTTGGCACCGATGGAAAGTGGTTTGGACACTTCTTGGCGCCCGATAATTGTGGTCGATTGAGCCGGTCCCCTAGTCCCTTGGAGCCGTTGGAGAGGCCTACTCGGACCCATTCGGTCTCTTCCAGGTCATCAAGGATGTCAGATTCGGACATAGACAGGGCGCTCAAAGACTGTTCCAGTCCCCAGTCTTTCAGAAATTTGTTTTGGCTCCGACCCACTTGGCCGGGCGATAGCCATTCCATTGCCATTCCTCCGACTGCTTGGCTCCGTCGGAGCAGGTGCTGATGGAGCCAGTGGAGATCCTGGGGTCGGCTCCGACCCTTACTCCAACCCGGCCTTGGTCGAGTTTCCGGATCCCCCGG